>NC_134359.1:262863119-262925619 GCF_048569485.1 Anomaloglossus baeobatrachus
GTCCATCAATCTAATCGGTTCTTCCCTGCTCTATATGTCTATCATGGTGACCTCGGCCGGTCACAGTCATAGACATGGCAGGGCAATACGTCACGCAGAGTCTCTTTACAGAACAAAATGGAACGGTTTATTTGTTCTTCAAACTTTTTGACCAACTCATTACCAATCCTTTCCCGTTCTGCTGCCTCTGATCCTTGGGGTACTTCAGCTTTGGGTAGTAGCCTTCCAGATGCCAAGCCTAAGCCTCTACTTAACCCCCTCCACGGCTACTAGTGTCCAATCCTGCCTCAGAGGCTACACTAAGCCCATCCCGAGGTGAGCCGTAGTCTCCGGGACACACGAGGATACCCCTGGGTTCCCCGATGGGTTCAAGTTATATCCCTGCGTTTTTTTTTTTCATAGTCAATGGCAAAACACAGGGACCTGCAGAAAAGAAGTGAAAATCTGTAGCAAAACCTGTAAGGGAAAAAGTGTGCACGTTGCGTCTAGCATTTTGGTTTTCACAGACTTTCCTCCTCCCTGTAGATCAGATGCCATTCCCAACATGACAGGTCTTTAAACCAGAAAAATCCAGACATTACATAATGCCCCATAACAGGATAATGTACGTACTGATAACAGACCCTGACACGTCCTGCAATGTATGGATTCCACTCCTGTCATCAGTCTGCACCAATCTGTTGTCAGCGCACATGGGCTATCATTACACAGTAACTAAGAAAGCCTTTAAGAAGGATAAAGAGGGTGATAACAGAGAAACACAGGCTCGGTATGATCATCACTAACCTTTTGAGTGGTCACAATTCTCTTTAACATGCACTAGTATTCAGCTTATAACATGACAGTCAGAGTTGTCATAGGATTGGATAGGAGACAGCATGTAAAGCCCAACCAGGCCTCCTACAAGGATGGCGAGATGTAGGGTGCTAATCAGTGCCCCGGAATAATAACAGCTAGATTCGCTATATACTGTATATAGTTATGTACCCCAAAAGTTGCACCACTGCAAACTCCAGCTCAACCCCAAAAAACAAGCCTGATGACACTCAGATGTATCTCTCTGGTGTCCAGAATCTCAAAGTGTCTATCAGCCATATCCGCTATCTCTTCTCACTTCTAAGGATCTTGTTACACGTAGAGACGTTTCAGTGATCCAGACAACGATACGACTTGGTCAGGATCGCTGGTACGTCGCTACATGGTCGCTAGTGAGCTGGCAAACAGGCAGATCTAATTAACGACGCAAGCAACGATACGGCGATCCGTTTATAACGACCTCGGTGCGTTGTTGGGACCCTGTAACACAGCAGCTATTCTGACGACTCAGACCTCAATAGAGGCGTACTGTTTCCACCAGGCGTGCCAACGAGGTCTCTCATTGTTGTTATGGCGTCAGACACAGCGATGCATGCTGCCCAGCGGGACACCAATGATCAAAAATGGACGCAGGACGTTCAGGTACGAACAACGATATCACAGACGTGATCTATCACTGTAAACAACATCTTGATTTCCCCTGTACCGGACGTCCACTGCCTCAGAACAAGCTCAGACGCCGCTCTGTCCTTCAAACTGCACATACAAAGTATTCACCATTCCCTACTCAGTATTTCCAGAATCCGTCCTTTTCTCTTCCCTGAAACTACTAAAGCATAAGTGCATACCCTCATCATCTCCCACCTAGACTACTGCAACATCCTCCTCCTTTGCCTCCCTCTCCAGTCCATTCTTAATTCTGCTGCCCAACTAATCCACCTCTCCTCACTACTCCACTGCTTTGCCCCTCTGGAGAATTGGGAGCCAATGGAGGTATTTGCAAAGTATCCAGTTCAAACTACTAACATCGACCTACAAAGCAGTCCATAATCTGTTTGTCCGAATATCTTAGAACTAGTGTCCTGATATCTTCCCACATGTTATCTCCGGGCTTCACAAGATCTCATTCTCCCATCCACATGTTCCTCACCCAATCACCTCTGAGACTTCTCCCAAGTATCCCACATCCTATGGAATTCTGTCTCCAACACAATTATCCACCTAATTCGGGACTTTCAGTCGGAACTTGAAAACCCATCTCTTCAAGGAAGCTATCGTCAGCAATAACCCCACTGCCACCTCATCCTACGAGAGCTACTGCAATCCTTCTCCATCACCCATAACTTCAAGAAAGCTATCATCAGCAATAATCCCACTGCTGTCTCATTCTATGGGAGCTGCCGCAACCCTCAACCTACCATCTCCCTCCCCATCTCTTCAAGATGGCTACAGCCGGCAATGACCCCATTGACAACTCATCCCACAAAAGCTGCTGCAACCCCCCCAATCACTCATCTCTTCAAGAAACCTACAGCTGGCAATGACTCCATTGACAACTAATCCCACTGGAGTTGCCGGAACCCCCCAACCTACTGTCTTCCTCCCCATCACCCATCTCTTCAATAAAGCTACAACTGGCAATGACCCCATTGACACCTCATCCCACTGGAGCTGCTGCAACCCCCCCAACCTACCGTCTCCTTGCCAATAACCCATCTCTTCAAGAAAGTTATAGTTGGCGATGACCCCATTGACACCTCATCCCACCGGAGCTGCCGCAAACCCCCAACCTACTGTCTTCCTCCCCATCACCCATCTCTTTAAAAAAGCTAAAGCCAGCAATGACCTCATTGACACTTCATCCCACCGAAGTTGTCGCAACCCTCCAATCTACTGTCTCCTTGCCAATCACTCATCTCTTCAAGAAAGCTCCAACTGGCAATGACCCCATTGACACCTCATCCCACTGGAGGTGCTGCAACCCCTCAATTACCAATCTCTTCAAGAAACCTACAGCCAGCAATGACCCCATTGACACCTCACCCCACAAGAGTTGCCACAACTCCCCAACCTAATGTCTTCTTACCCATCACTCATCTCTTCAAGATGGCTACAACCGGCAATGACCCCATTGACACCTCATCCCACCGGAGCTGTCGCAACCACCCAACCTACTGTCCATCACCCTGTAGACTGTAATCTGGCGATGGCCGGACCCTTTCCCTCTGTACCAGTAAGTCATTGTTAGTTTGTTCATTGTAATTTATAATCTGTATTTTTGTATGTAATCCCTTTTTCACATGTACAGCACATGGTGTGCACCAAAAATAAATAAAAATTGGATAATGTTTCCGTCCGGTGTGGTCTCCAGTTTGACAACTCTTTGGGTTATGCATGTATGCATTAACTAGAAGCAAACACTGTATGATCCTCTGAAAGTAAAGCAATGTAATTAGCAAAAAAGCGGAATTAATAAATGACTCTTCCACTGAGTTGTACTAATACACAAAAAAACAAAAGAAAAACAAAGAAAAAAAGGTAATTGCCTATGCCAGGATTACCTCCAGAGGAGCTTTGAAGCCAGATCACTTTCTCAAAGAAGAGAAAATTCCTTCTCTCTGGAACACAGCGGAAAGCATGACAATCCAAATCACTGACAAATAGCAGGTAATTGAATTAGCCGCACTCACCTGCATGCATTAGTGACATTACCAGCTGTCCACAAGGCAATTCACCCAGAACCGCACGGCCCTGCGGCGGAATAACACGGCCCCTGACTGCATATTGCTCCATTCTAAGACTATACATATATATGTACACTATGTGGATCAAAGTATTCAACCCCCTACAAGAGATTTAAAGGGGTTTACACACAAAGGAGCAGAGAAAGAAGAATATACAGACAGCATGGGATCACGGCTGCTGCTTTCTGGACACTCCCTTGTAAAAAAAAAATCCAAGTGTTCACCAGAAGTAAACAAAAGTAAAAAAAAAATATAAACTTGCAGTTGCTGCTTTCTGTGAGGTACAACACGTTTAAAAACAGGAAATGTTTTACCTCACAGAAAGCAGTAGCTATGATCTTGTGCTGTAATGTCTATATGCCCTTGTTTCCTTCCCTCCTGCTCAGGAAAATGGGTGGACACCATCTCAGCCTGTATGATGAAATTGCATGGACTGTACCTCTAAAGTTTTCTCACTGGGGGTGACAGAATCTCCTATCCCAGTAATTGATGATGGCTACACAGCTCCTCTCATACAGTTATATTGTGGAAAATGACAGTTCAGTTTCCTTAATGTATACTTAAAATAGCTGCCCAGCAGTTTAGGTGCATTTTCTTTTTAGCGGGTGTGAGATAAAAGAGAGAGGGTGGGATAAAAGATGGGAAAAAGAGGGGGAAAAAAGGGGGGAGAGAGGGAGGGGGGGAGAGAGGGGGGGGGAAGAGAGGAGGGGAGGGGGTGGGGGGAAGGGGAGAAAGGGGGGGTAGAAAGGGGGGGAGAGAGGGGGGGAAAAGAGGGGGGGGGAGAGGGTGGGGGGGAAGAGAGGGGGGAAAGAGGGGGGGGAAGAGGGAGAAGAGGGAGAGAAGAGGGAGGAGAGGGGGAAGAGAGGGGGGAGAGAGGGGGGAGGAGAGAGGGGGGAGGAGAGAGAGGGGGGGAGAGAGGGGGGTAGAGAGGGGGGGAGAGAGGGGGGGAGAGAGGGGGGGAGAGAGGGGGGGGAGAGAGGGGGGGAGAGAGGGGGGAGGTGAGAGGGGGGGAGAGAGGGGGGGGAGAGAGGGGGGAGAGAGGAGGGGGGAGAGAGGAGGGGAGAGAGGAGGGGGAGAGGGGGGAAAAGAGGGGGGGAAGAGGGGGGGAAAGAGGGGGGGGGAGAGGGGGGGGGAGAGGGGGGGAAAGAGGGAGAAGAGGGAGGAGAGGGAGGAGAGGGAGGAGAGGAGGAGAGGGGGAAGAGAGGGGAAGAGAGGGGGAAGAGAGGGGGAAGTGAGGGGGAAGAGAGGGGAAGAGAGGGGGAAGAGAGGGGGATGAGAGGGGGAGAGAGGAGGTGGGGGAGTGGGGAGTGGGGGAAAGAAAAGGCGGGAAGGGGGGAAAGGGTGGGGGCGGAGAGAAAACCACATCAAAGACCGCAGCGTGTGCACAGGGCCTTACTGCCACTCATTCGAAAAGGGGCGACTGTACAGTAACAGTCCGCAGCCTCCAACACAATTAATGGAGCTCAAGGAAGAAAAATGTCCAGCGCGGTCCAAATTCTCGTATAAAAAGTCATCTTTATTATTTAATCCATAAAAATAGGGGTTTACAGGCGGTCAGCAAAATACATGGATGTTAATAGGACCCCACAAAGCTACGCGTTTCGACGTGAGTCTTAATCATGCTCTGATTAAGACTCGTCGAAACGCGTAGCTTTGTGGGGTCCTATTAACATCCATGTATTTTGCTGACCGCCTGTAAACCCCTATTTTTATGGATTAAATAATAAAGATGACTTTTTATACGAGAATTTGGACCGCGCTGGACATTTTTCTTCCTTGATTTCTATATGGCAGCCTAGCCCTCCGTGCGCAGCCCTGGATGTACTGCGGATCACAGCAACTCGGTGAGCTGATTTTTTTTCTTCTTTGTTTTAATTAATGGAGCTGTGCTGCGCAGCTCCGCAATTGATCACATCCAGCTACTTCTGGCACCAAATAGAGCTGATCGGCAGGGGTGTCGTACCCCCACCAATGTGATATGAATGACCTGTCCTAAGAATGGCTCATCAATATAAAACTTGTGCACAACCCCTTTAACTCATTATGTATATAAGGCAAACTGTGCAAACATTTTTAATGAAATCCTTATGCAAAAAAATAAAAAGTCCTGAAAGATGTACAACCCCTTTAATGATTAAGTAAATTAGGCAAATTCAATTAAAAAAAAATAAAAAGTTGGCTTCTGGGTTGCACAGATTTGCTGGACCCAGACGTCTTCAAGATTTTAAAAGTAAAATAAGAAAGCCAAACTCTCACCACACCAGGAACATTAGCCGCCATTGTCATTTAGGAAGGATTCATTTGGGTATTCCCAAGTAGTCTGCACCCGTATCTCATCTCCTGCCAGGCGGGGGCTCAGTTCTGGGTCGCTGGCAGAGTGTAGGAAGCGAGAACTGAAACTTCACTTCATGGTGAAAAGCCACAAACTAACAAAATAGTCCCTGTCTGGAAGAAAAGCATTCACCTCTCAGACTTCAAAGCCCAGGCCACAGATACTGATTCCCGTGTGGGAAGTTTTTGGGTGGGGAGGTGTGTGTGTGTGTGTGTGTGTGTGTGTGTGTGTGTGTGTGTGTGTGGGGGGGGGGGGGACGGCTGTATGGAAAAAAAAATAGTTCAGCAACAAGAACACGTTCACAGATCGCAGCAAACCTGATGGTTACACACAAAAACTTCAAAGCGATAAAATCGCATTAGGCTACATTTTCCATTTAGGCCATATTGATCTCATAGAAGGAGGTCCTTTGGTTTGGCGGTCAACAAGCAGAGGATGGCAGTGTCCAAACAGCTGGACCCCTATGGCTCCAGTACGTTCCATCCACTCCCTGTACCCAGACCAGTAATCATCACACCCATAATGTCACAAGAAAATTTTTCCAGGTATCACCAACTCTCATGGCGGCATCAGGATCTGTGGAAATTCTGGCACTCTGCCTGCTAACGTCTCTGAGGTCTGTGATCAGCTCAGGGAGATACTGGCGTCGATCGACAGGCTTAGGCAGGCTAGCAAGAGTTAATCTCTGATCTGCTGCTTGTTAGTCTCTTTGATCACATGCTGTGAGGGAGCCAGTCACGTTCACTCCCCTCCTATATATGCTGGCTGGGCTATTCCATAAATGCCAGCTATAGCTTACCTATACTGGTCTGGTAAAGTATTTGTGATCTTAACCTTTGTTATGACCAGCGGTTATGGTCTTAACCTTTGTTGTCTGTTTGCTGTGGCCTTCCTGCTCTTGCTTTTCTCCTTTGTCTCCTACTGTTTGTTCCTGTGAGTTTGTAGTGTGTCTAAGTTTTGGTTTTCCAGTTTGTCTTATCCCTGTGTTGCCATCACACTCCTGTCCCTTCCTTGCCTGGAAAGTGGAAGTAAGAGACTAGATCTGGTCAGAATAGCAGGGCACAGGCTACGGAATCTCCATCATTAGAGGTAATCCTGAAGTTAAGGATAGCCTAAAGGTCCCCTAGCATGAGGGACAGTATAGGAGCCCCCTGTCACTTGCTATCCTGTACTCAAATTGTGACACATACAAGGGGCAGAAGTACTAATGAAGTCTACAGCCCTTCTGCACCCGTATGCATTATTAGGGTATATTCCCCTGGGATAGTAGAGAGATGCCCTGTTATACAAGTGGTTCAATCAAGCAAGCAGTGTTAGCTACAAAGCAGTGATCATGGTGGGGGGAAGGGGGGTGTCAGCGATTTTTCTGGGCAGTCGGCCCTTTAAATGATACAAGTCTAGGTGTGGGGCTCTATATGGTCTTCAGGTTTACCGCTGCCTCAATTAAGAACCATTTATATCAGATCTGTCCACTAGAGTGATCCACATGTGCAATTATTTTAGTAATGGACAAGACACCGAAGAATCTAGTCCGGCCTTTCTCAAGGAAAGCGCAGTTTATGAGGAGCATATCCATATAAACGGCAAGGTGCGATGGTCTGCGTACAGCTTCTCAGCAATTTGTGCTTCAGGACAAGACCAGACCAGTCGGGATAGTCTTCATGGCACATGAAACAGTCTGTCCTAGCAGAAAACCTTTAAGGACACAACCCAAAAACCAAAACTTTTTTATTCTGCCATATGGAAGGCTTGGTTTTTCTTTGCCGGCACCACAATTCTCCAGGTCAGTGCAATCATAGAAATAATAAACTTGTATCATTTTATTATTAAGCCCCGAGTGAGGGCTTTTTTTTTTTTTTTTGCATGTCGAGCTGTAGTTTATATTAATACAATTTGGGGGACATACGTTTTAAGTTTTTATAGCTTAATGCGCGGTCAATTATGCCATTTAGATTTTTCTTTCTTCTATATGGTTCTAAATAAATTAATATTTTGATAGATCGGACTTTTTTACACACACACACACACACACACACACACACACACACACACACACACAGTGCTGGCCAAAAGTATTGTCACCCCGCAATTATGTCCGACAACACTCACTTTCTTCTTGAAAATGATTGCAATCACAAATTCTTTGGTATTATCTTCATTTAATTTTTCCTCAATGAAAAAAAAATTAAAAAAAAAATTGTCATAGCCAAATTGGATACAATTCCACAATAAACATAAAAAGGGGGTGGACAAAAGTATTGGCACTGTTTGAAAAATCATGTGATGCTTCTCTAATTTGTGTAATTAACAGCCCCTGTAACTTACCTGTGGCACCTAACAGGTGTTGGCAATAAGTAGATTTTGGGTACTCACCGTAAAATCTCTTTCTTGGAGCCTTCATTGGGGGACACAGGAAACCATGGGTGTATGCTGCTGGGACTAGGAGGTGACACTATGCAAATAAAAAAGTTAACTCCTCCCACGTAGTATACACCCACTGACTGGAGCTGAGGAGATCAGTTTGTGTAAAAGCAGTACGAGGAGAAACTTGAAAACCAGAAAATTCCGGATCTATTGAAGTCTTAGAAAAAAGGGCGGGTGCTGTGTCCCCCAATGAAGGCTCCAAGAAAGAGATTTTACGGTGAGTACCCAAAATCTACTTTTCTTTATCGCTTCATTGGGGGACACAGGAAACCATGGGACGTCCTAAAGCAGTCCCCAAGGGTGGGAAGAGAAAAAACCCGAAAACAGGGTTAGCTGAGACAAGATTCCTTGACCGGAACCTGGACCTAGACCCCGTAAGGAACCCCTACCCGGCCAGTGGCCGAAGTACAGGAGAAGAGTTAGAGTACTAGGGAGTACTAAGAACTAGTGTAAAATACATAGGGATTAGGAAGATCAGGAGAAACTGCATCCTCTGAGGTCTGTACCTAAGAAAGCTAAGGAGCTAAGGCGACTGACAGCAATAGGTCGAGCTAAGAAGAAAAAACCCGACAGGCCCTGGAACTACGTTTGAGAGGGAAAGAATGAGCGAAGAACTAGGGCACCTGGTAGAGGTAGGTGCCAGGTAAGCGGAGGCCAAAGGAGCCTTGGCCCATTATTGCCGCAGGATGACTAGACGAGAAACTGACCGCCTAAGAGGGTGCAAGGGAGTCGAGATACTCGAGAAAGTGTAAGGGGATTCCGCCATAGGGGAACCTGACCTGTTGATTCCACAGCACCTGAGAAAAGTGATCTGACTCTAGTGGACGAACCGGCCTGCAGACGGGGAAAAAAATATGAGAGACATTTCCCCTATGTGAGGAAGGGGTCCAGAGAACCTGTGAGGTTCGGAGAAAAATGACAAGGTTAAGGAGCCAGAGGAATTCCAGAAACTAATTCTCACTATAACGTGACGGACAGGAGAAGGGAGTCCTAGCATCTATAATGACGTGACTGGGAAACTCGAACCCTGGGATCGGGTACTGGGTGACCCTTGTGGGGAATTATGGGAAGGGGAACCCCCATGGGGGAGGACTCCTGTGAATGATAAAAGGCACAAGACCTGGCATGTATGACCTGACGTGGGAGAAGGAAGAACCCTTTCGAGGGAGACTCAGAGAAAGGGCTCGGCCTATGTTGTCGGCTGAAGCGGGAGTGACCCCTATCCCTGGAGGGTGGCAAGGCAGATGTGACGGAAGAAAAAATGAAATATTCTTATTATTATTATAAAACGCGTCATCACGTCACAACAAAAAGTGACGACGAAGGGAAGGAAATGAGAGAGAATATGAGAGTATAAATGGTTTGGCAGGAACTTGCAGGAATGCACAAGCGTCTGAAACCAAGCGGTGGCGAGTGGTCGCGGAATTTGGTATGTTAGGGTCATCGGAGAGATCTAGCCTATTACCAAAGCCATTCAGAATGACTACGAGAGGGGGAAAACAAGGTAGACCCGGGGCAGGGGAAATGAAGACCCCTCTTGGCCTGAAAACGGAAGCAGGTCGTGTCTAGGTGCTAACTGAGATTGACAGGGCAGGCGTGGACCAGTCGCTGCAGTGTAGAGTGTTCGGGTGGAGACACCCAGTGGTCTGAGCATTCAGGGCTCCCTGAAGAATACTGCTGTGGAAAGTAGACAGTTATATGAAACCTTACAGCTTGTCTGGAAGAGTGGGCCCAAAGACTGGGCTGTCAGGATACCAGAAGTCCCTTGGTGAAGCTGGTCCACCGTGGAATCAATGCTGGTTAGACGATCCTGTGCCTGGTTCTTAACTTCATCTGTCGACTGTGAAGGGACTGAGGAAATGTGATCTCTATCTGAAAGAGAGAGAATGTAAGAAAAAATATATATGGTTTTAAACCTTTACAGTGCCTGGGCGGAACCCTAGTGGGGGGTGCGGCCAAGGCTGTTCTAGACCAAGGAATAGGTAGATACTAGAATTACCATGAACCACCCGGGGACGGTGGCAGGAAGCAAAACGGACAGCCTACTGGTTAGCGGACAGAGCTGCACCTTGCTTACCTCATTGCAAACCAACAAGACAGCTATTTCAAGAAGTGATGCATCCAACGTACGGTCAACAGAGAGATACCCTACCTTGTGGCTACCTTAGATGAATGGTGCGAGGTCGGGTAAGGTCCTGGGCCACTGGGAAGGGACCAAATGAGAGCTGCTGCTGCTGTGCTGGGGTCCGTGGTTGCTGCAGGAAGTGAATCACACGACCCTCCAGTCAGAAGGTCGCGTGTTGCCTTACCTCAAGATCACGTTACACGTATGGTGTGAGGTAGGAGATGGCTGCAGATCGCTGAGGAGTGAACTGGCCAGGGAGTTTTGGCTTACCTTCAGGTTATCTGAATGAGCAGGCTGAAGCAGGAGAAATCCCTCGGGTCACAGGGAAGCGACCTGATGACAGTTGCTGCCGCCCCACGTTAGAGGTCCATGGAGACCACAGTCCTCGCCTCAGTCGAAGAAGGAGGAGATACCTGACTCGCCAGGTGAGGTGGTACGTCTGACTCGTTGGGTCGTAAGCGGGCAACACCTACCTGTTACGGTATCCAGCTTCTGGTCTGGAGAACGCTAGCCCCTTGGATAGTGGACAGGATCATCGATCCTGAATACTGGCACTGAAAGTGACAGTTGCTGCCGTACCTGAGACCACAGTCCTCGCTTCAGTCCGAGATGAAGGAGATATCTGACCCGCCAGGTGAGGTATTACGCTTGACTCGCTGGGTAGTGAGCAGGGCAACACATACCTGTTATGGTAACCAGCTTCTGAATAGAAAAGCTAGTCCCTTGGATAGTGGGCAGGATCAGTGATCTTGAATCCTGGCACTGAATGCGACAGCTGCTGGCGGGCCGCCTCATGGGGCAGTGCTGGATGGAGCTCTCGCCTGGGTCGAAGATGAGCGGAAGGCTGAACAAGGCACTCAAGCCTGCTGCTGTATCCGGCTTCTGCTGTTGTTAAGTGCTGGCCCAAAGGTGAGTGGGCAGGCTCCCCAAATCACTCTCACGCTGTAGTAGACAGGGGGATATAAAAACGCTGCACCCAATATAGAGGGTACATTTCAGAAATACTAGCACACCGGATGGTGGGTAGGTGGATAGAGAAAACACTGGATAGTGGATACTGGCACCCTGTTAGATGGGCCGACATATAGAGACACAGGTACACAGGCAAGTGGACAGGTCTATGGAACCCTCAATCAGAATGGCGGACGGGTTGATAGAAAAAAACCTTTAGCACACTGAAACTGACAGGTGCACATAGAGACCTGACACCCTAAACAGTGGGAAGGTTCACACAACGCTGTTACAGTGGTGTAGACAGGTGCGTATAGAAACCCTGTTACACTGAGTAGTGTAAAGGCTTGTGAAAACCCTGATACACCAAAGCAAACAAATGTATGTGGAAACGCTGGCCCACGGAACAGCGGGCAGGATCCCCAAAGCACCTGGGTATTGGAACATCAGGCTTGACGCAGACAGTGGCACACTGGGAAGTGAACAGGTACAGGGAAACGTTGGCACACAGGAGCAGGTCAGTGCCTAGAGAAATGCTGGCCCACTGGATAGTGGACAAGTAGGAGACTAGCACACCGATGAAAACTAGTACATAAAGAAACACAGGCACACTGGTGTCACTTGCACACAGGTAGAGACTAGTGTAGAGAAAAAAGGCAACTGCGCACTATAACCGTCAGGTGGCACGCAGAGACACTGACACGTGGGATAGAGGACAGGTACATGAATAGACCGGGCGTAAGCATGGAACCCACTGGAAAAAAATGACCGGTTCACGGTGACACTGGAACGATCACGGAAAGGCCAAGTCATGGACCGCCGTGTAACAACGTGTGTAGCGAGATGTGAACTTCTGATTGCTGGGTAGAGCGCTATAATCTATCCGCAATCTGACGGATAACCAGGTGTAAGGACAGTACTCTGGGGAGGATTTAGAATGCTGTAGTGACATCCGTAATTTGTGTCACAGGCGCATAATACCGCTGGCCACCAAGGATTAGTAATTAGGGCTACCGGCGGTAAATATCTGGGAGCCAGAATGGCAAACTGACAATGAACACCCAGAAATCAGGAGCACATCTGGGCTAGGAGGGATGTATGAACGACACAAGACAGAATACAACTAAATTGTGCGACATACGGCTGCTTCACAAAGCGGTATCTTAGTGAATGGGCCTGTCCCCTCATCAACAGGAATGCATGTTCAGGGAGAACAGTACCCTGGATAATGAGCCCCGAGGGGGAGGCAGGTGCCTGTTGGAGGGCTCAGATGTGGGGCACTGAATGCTGCAAGAGCGCTGGCAGACTCCGGGGTCAGGAGAGCAGGAACCTAATCACTGTCAGAGGGGAGCGCTGGGTCCAGCACTGCCTGCGGGTGAGCGTAGCTTCGCAGACCTGCGGCGGTGATGGCGCAGACAGTCGCAGCGGTGTCAGGGACGCTTACCCGGTCGGTGGAGCGGGCCTGGCGGCGGCGCAAGCAGCGCTCACCCGGGCGGAGCACGGACGTGGCGGCAGTGCCGGAGGCTGCAAGGTCGACCTACCCGGGCGGAGGAGGTCGGGGTTCGCGGCAGCGGCAGCGCCGCTTACCCGGAGGGAAGGGCCAGTGACGGCGCAGGGATGACGCGCGCCGGGGATTGGCGCCCGGAAGAGACGTCAGACGCCGAGAGGAGGATTGAGGCCGCGCGAGGAGAAGGAGGCGAGAGATTTTAAAAAACCCTGCGCGCGCGGCAGAATACCGGCTGGGGGCGTGGCCTGGAGGGCGCGCAGATACTGAGGGCCGCAAAGCCGGGGGCTAAATTTTGAGGTATGCCGCCGGAGGGAGATGCTGGGTCACAATGCAGCCGCGGGCCGCAATGGAGCCGGGGACTAAAGTTTAAAGAAAGGCCGCCGGGGGAGGAACGCCGGGTAGTGGACGCCACAGCAGGGGGGGGCCGATGGGGGGAGCGCAGGGAGGCCACGCTACAGGAAACTACGGGGGGCCTATATGGGACCCCCTGACTCAAATGGTGAAAGGGAGTTAATGAAGACGGGATCCCTCCCCCCCCATAACCCGGGACGGGGAGTGCAGAGTACTTACCCTGAGGTCCCGGCTTGTCTTGAGGTGATCCTGGAGGCATCCTGGGAGGCGAGTGAAGACATCTCGACGGTCGTCCCGGGGATAGGGGAGACCGGAAGGGTACCTCTCCATCCTAGGTACGGTCTTCGTCCTCCTACCCCACAATCAGGCTCGGGAGCGAGAGAGTAGTTGGGGAGGGGGGCAAGGACCATCTGCCTGTCCCTCTGTGCGGATGCCCCCCAAACCGCTTGAAAGTGTTAGGGTCCTGCCAGACAGACACGGAGGACAACGGAAGTGGCGGACGGACCCCACTTCTGTGCGACCGGTCTCTATGTGGGAGAGCAGGGTGAGCGATTACACCCTGTCGCCCGATGAGCTGTGTCTGAAAAACAAAGGGAAAATATTAATAAAACACAACAATACAAACCTGAGGGGCTGAGAGCAGCCCCTGCGTGTCCAACCTCCTCGGACACTAAGCAAAAACTGATCTCCTCAGCTCCAGTCAGCGGGTGTATACTACGTGGGAGGAGTCAACTTTCTTATTTGCATAGTGTCACCTCCTAGTCCCAGCAGCATACACCCATGGTTTCCTGTGTCCCCCAATGAAGCGATAAAGAAAACTAAATCACACTTGCAGCCAGTTGACATGGATTAAAGTTGACTCAACCTCTGTCCTGTGTCCTTGTGTGTACCACACTGAGCATGGAGAAAAGAAAGAAGACCAAAGAACTGTCTGAGGACTTGAGAATACAAATTGTGAGGAAGCATGAGCAATCTCAAGGCTACAAGTCCATCTCCAAAGACCTGAAAGTTCCTGTGTCTACGGTGCGCAGTGTCATCAAGAAGTGTAAAGCCCATGGCACTGCGGCTAACCTCCCTAGATGTGGAAGGAAAAGAAAAATTGACGAGAGATTTCAACGCAAGATTGTGCGGATGGTGGATAAAGAACCTCGACTAACATCCAAACAAGTTCAAGCTGCCCTGCAGGCCGAGGGAACAACAGTGTCAACCCGTACTATCCGTCGGTGTCTGAATGAAAAGGGACTGTATGGTAGGATACCCAGGAAGACCCCACTTCTTACCCCAAGACATAAAAAAGCCAGGCTGGAGTTTGCCAAAACTTACCTGAGAAAGCCTAAAACGTTTTGGAAGAATATTCTCTGGTCAGATGAGACAAAAGTAGAGCTTTTTGGGAAAAGCCATCAACAGAGTTTACAGGAAAAAAAAAAGAGGCATTCAAAGAAAAGAACATGGTCCCTACAGTCAAACATGGCGGAGGTTCCCTGATGTTTTGGGATTGCTTTGCTGCCTGTGGCACTGGATTGCTTGACGGTGTGCATGGCATTATGAAGTCTGAAGACTACCAACAAATTTTGCAGCATAATGTAGGGCCCAGTGTGAGAAAGCTGGGTCTTCCTCAGAGGTCATGGGTCTTTCAGCAGGACAATGACCCAAAACACACTTCAAAAAGCCCTAGAAAATGGTTTGAGAGAAAGCAATGGAGACTACTAAAGTGGCCAGCAATGAGTCCAGACCTGAATCCCATAGAACACCTGTGGAGAGATCTCAAATGGCAGCTTGGAGAAGGCACACTTCAAATCTCAGGGACCTGGAGCAGTTTGCCAAAGAAGAATGGTCTAAAATTCCAGCAGAGCATTGTATGAAACTCATTGATGGTTACCGGAAGCGGTGGTTCGCAGTTATTTTGGCTAAAGGTTGTGCAACAAAGTATTAGGCGAAGGGTGCCAATACTTTTGTCTGGCCCATTTTTGGAGTTTTGTGTGAAATGATCAATGATTTGATTTTTGTTTCATTCTCTTTTGTGTTTTTTCATTGCAAGCAAAATAAATGAAGATAATAAAAAATTTGTGATTGCAATCATTTTCAAGTAGAAACTGAGTATTATCTTACAGAATTGCAGGGGTGCCAATACTTTTGGCCAGCACTGTGTGTGTGTGTGTATATATATATATATATATATATATATATATATATATATATATATATATATTACACACACATTATATGTATATATATCTTTATATATAATTGCCTTATTCTGTCTGTCTGTCTGTCTGTCATGCTCCAAAATTGTGTCCTTACGGTGACACAAAGCTGATTGGCCGCTGGGCTCGCCATGGCCCCGCCCCCCCACACGGATTGGCCTCTCGCCCCGGCTCTCTGCAGGCCCCGCCCCCCTCATGCAATGCACGCTCGCTCTTGCCCAACTGACACGTAGCTCTGACTCCCAGGTGAGTACACACACACACATCAGATCACACTCACTCTCACACACACCTCACACATCACATCCACACGCTCACAACATCCTGGGATATCGCTTGCTTCTACACCGGCTCCGTCACGATCCCAGCAGCGCCAGACATAACCTTGCGATGCTGGGATCTTCACGGAGCCCGTGAACGCTGGTAACCATTATACACATCGGGTAACTAAGGTCCCTTGGTTACCCGATGTGTATCATAGTTAGTGTACACCGGCTCACACTCACTCTCACACACACCTCACACATACATCACATCGCATCCACACACTCACAGCATCCGGCGATATCGCTTGCTTCTCGGCCTCGATACTGTGCTGTTGTGACCTTCCAGGACCTATCGGAGGATCACATGGCCAGAAGCATGTGGTATCTCCGGATGTTGTGAGTATGAGCGCGTATGTGCAATATCGTCAATGTGGGTGTGCGTGAGTGTATGCGATCGGGTGTGTGAGTGTCGGCAGAGGAGCATGGCGTGCTGGAGGAGGCTGGGAGGAGAGAGGCTGATCCTGGGGAAGGCTGGGATGGAGAGGCTGATGCTGGGGACAGAGAGGCTGATGCTGGGATGAGAGAGGCTGATGCTGGGGACAGAGAGGCTGATGCTGGGAGGAGAGAGGCTGATGCTGGGGACAGAGAGGCTGATGCTGGGGACAGAGAGGCTGATGCTGGGGACAGAGAGGCTGATGCTTGGGACAGAGAGGCTGATGCTGGGGACAGAGAGGCTGATGCTGGGGACAGAGAGGCTGATTGCTGGGGACAGAGAGGCTGATGCTGGGGACAGAGAGGCTGATGCTGGGGACAGAGAGGCTGATGCTGGGGACAGAGAGGCTGATGCTGGGGACAGAGAGGCTGATGCTGGGGACAGAGAGGCTGATGCTGGGGACAGAGAGGCTGATGCTGGGGACAGAGAGGCTGATGCTGGGGACAGAGAGGCTGATGCTGGGAAGAGAGAGGCTGATGCTGGGAAGAGAGAGGCTGATGCTGGGGACAGAGAGGCTGATGCTGGGAGGAGAGAGGCTGATGCTGGGAGGAGAGAGGCTGATGCTGGGAGGAGAGAGGCTGATGCTGGGGACAGAGAGGCTGATGCTGGGGACAGAGAGGCTGATGCTGGGGACAGAGAGGCTGATGCTGGGGACAGAGAGGCTGATGCTGGGGACAGAGAGGCTGATGCTGGGGACAGAGAGGCTGATGCTGGGGACAGAGAGGCTGATGCTGGGAAGAGAGAGGCTGATGCTGGGGACAGAGAGGCTGATGCTGGGGACAGAGAGGCTGATGCCGGGGACAGAGAGGCTGATGCCGGGGACAGAGAGGCTGATGCCGGGGACAGAGAGGCTGATGCTGGGGACAGAGAGGCTAATGCTGGGGACAGAGAGGCTGATGCTGAGAAGAGAGAGGCTGATGCTGGGAAGAGAGAGGCTGATGCTGGGAAGAGAGAGGCTGATGCTGGGGACAGAGAGGCTGATGCTGGGGACAGAGAGGCTGATGCTGGGGACAGAGAGGCTGATGCTGGGGACAGAGAGGCTGATGCTGGGGACAGAGAGGCTGATGCTGGGGACAGAGAGGCTGATGCTGGGGACAGAGAGGCTGATGCTGGGGACAGAGAGGCTGATGCTGGGGACAGAGAGGCTGATGCTGGGGACAGAGAGGCTGATGCTGGGGACAGAGAGGCTGATGCTGGGGACAGAGAGGCTGATGCTGGGGACAGAGAGGCTGATGCTGGGGACAGAGAGGCTGATGCTGGGGACAGAGAGGCTGATGCTGGGGACAGAGAGGCTGATGCTGGGGACAGAGAGGCTGATGCTGGGGACAGAGAGGCTGATGCTGGGGACAGAGAGGCTGATGCTGGGGACAGAGAGGCTGATGCTGCGGGGAGAGAGGCTGATGCTGGGAGGAGAGAGGCTGATGCTGGGAGGAGAGAGGCTGATGCTGGGAGGAGAGAGGCTGATGCTGGGAGGAGAGAGGCTGATGCTGCGGGCAGAGAGGCTGATGCTGCGGGGTAGAGAGGCTGATGCTGGCGCAGCATGGCGGATGGAGCACGTTTGGGAGTGCGCAGCATGGCGGATGGAGCACGTTTGGGAGTGCGCAGCATGGCGGATGGAGCACGTTTGGGAGTGCGCAGCATGGCGGATGGAGCACGTTTGGATGGAGCACGTTTGGGAGTGCGCAGCATGGCGGATGGAGCACATTTGGGAGTGCGCAGCATGGCGGATGGCGCATGTTTGGGAGTGCGCAGCATGGGGGATGCAGCACGATGGGGAGTGCGGAGTATGGCGGATGGAGCATGTTTGGGAGTGCGCAGCATGGCGGATGGACCACGTTTGGGAGTGCGCAGCATGGCGGATGGAGCACGTTTGGGAGTGCGCAGCATGGGAGATGGAGCACGATGGGGGGTGCGCAGCATGGGGGATGGAGCACGATGGGGAGTGCGCTGCATGGGGGATGGAGCACGATGGGGAGTGCGGAGTATGGCGGATGGAGCACGTTTGGGAGTGCGCAGCATGGCGGATGGAGCACGTTTGGGAGTGCGCAGGATGGCGGATGGAGCACATTTGGGAGTGCGCAGCATGGGAGATGGAGCACGATGGGGAGTGCGCAGCATGGCGGATGGAGCACGTTTGGGAGTGCGCAGCATAGGGGATGGAGCACGATGGGGAGTGTGCAGCATGGCGGATGGAGCACGTTTGGGAGTGCGCAGCATGGCGGATGGAGCACATTTGGGAGTGCGCAGCATGGCGGATGGTGCACATTTGGGAGTGCGCAGCATGGGAGATGGAGCACGATGGGGGGTGCGCAGCATAGGGGATAGAGCACGATGGGGAGTGCGCTGCATGGGGGATGGAGCACGATGGGGAGTGCGGAGTATGGCGGATGGAGCACGTTTGGGAGTGCGCAGCATGGCGGATGGAGCACGTTTGGGAGTGCACAGCATGGGAGATGGAGCACGATGGGGAGTGCGCAGCGTGGCGGATGGAGCACGTTTGGGAGTGCGCAGCATGGGGGATGGAGCACGATGGGGAGTGCGCAGCATGGCGGATGGAGCACGTTTGGGAGTGCGCAGCATGGCGGATGGAGCACGTTTGGGAGTGCGCAGCATGGCGGATGGAGCACGTTTGGGAGTGCGCAGGATGGGAGATGTAGCACGATGGGGGGTGCGCAGCATAGGGGATGGAGCACGATGGGGAGTGCACACCTCCCCCCAACACACACGCGCGCGCGCACTGCACAACACACCACACACACACACACACACACACTGGGAACCACAAACAACTGCCCTACACAGACACCCACACACAGACAACGCTGCACACACAAATATACGCACATACCGCACAACACACACATTGCACAAAACATACCTCCCCCCAAAACACACCACACACACAAACCGCGCAACACACACACACACAACGCTACAGACACACAGCGCTCCACAAACAACGCAACACACAAACAACACCGCTCTCACCCCCCGCCACACCCAGACAACACCCAGAACATGTACAACCCCTACACAAACACTTGGTAACTACACACAACAACATCTATATATATATATCTATATAACAAAAATCATACATGAACTACACAATACGTAAATTCTAGAATACCCGATGCGTAGAATCGGGCCACCTTCTAGTATATATATATATATATATATATATATATATATATATATATATATATATATATACATATATATACACACACATATACACACACACACACACACATATACACATATATACACACACACACACACAGTACAGACCAAAAGTTTGGACACACCTTCTCATCTCTAGAACAACTGTTAAGAGGAGACTTTGTGCAGCAGGGCTTCATGGTAAAATAGCTGCTAGGAAACCACTGCTAAGGACAGGCAACAAGCAGAAGAGACTTGTTTGGGCTAAAGATCACAAGGAATGGACATTAGACCAGTGGAAATCTGTGCTTTGGTCTGAGGAGTCCAAATTTGAGATCTTTGGATCCAACCATCGTGTCTTTGTAGAATAGGTGAACGGATGGACTCTACATGGCTGGTTCCCACCATGAAGCATGGAGGAGGAGGTGTGATGGCTCAGGGCCGGCGTCACCACCCGGCAAACTCGGGCCCTGGACACTGGGGGGGCCCACTCGCGAGTGCCGGGGACCGCAGTCCTCGGCAGGAAACGGAGGCTGCCGTCCCTTTAAGGTGCTGCATCCTCCTGGTTTGAACTTAATGTGTTGGCGGAGCTACCGCACGACTTCCTGCTCCAGTCCCACAGCACAGATGAAGGAGGCGCAGTGCCAGCCAGCGACCCCCAGCACAGCACTGCCCTCCGGCGCTGTGTGGGCCCCCTCTCCACCAGTAATTTTGAGAGGTACAGTCAGGGCCAGAAATATTTGGACAGTGACACAAGTTTTGTTATTTTAGCTGTTTACAAAAACATGTTCAGAAATACAATTATATATATAATATGGGCTGAAAGTGCACACTCCCAGCTGCAATATGAGAGTTTTCACATCTAAATCGGAGAAAGGGTTTAGGAATCATAGCTCTGTAATGCATAGCCTCCTCTTTTTCAAGGGACCAAAAGTAATTGGACAAGGGACTCTAAGGGCTGCAATTAACTCTGAAGGCGTCTCCCTCGTTAACCTGTAATCAATGAAGTAGTTAAAAGGTCTGGGGTTGATTACAGGTGTGTGGTTTTGCATTTGGAAGCTGTTGCTGTGACCAGACAACATATGGTCTAAGGAACTCTCAATTGAGGTGAAGCAGAACATCCTGAGGCTGAAAAAAAGAAAAAATCCATCAGAGAGATAGCAGACATGCTTGGAGTAGCAAAATCAACAGTCGGGTACATTCTGAGAAAAAAGGAATTGACTGGTGAGCTTGGGAACTCAAAAAGGCCTGGGCGTCCACGGATGACAACAGTGGTGGATGATCGCCGCATACTTTCTTTGGTGAAGAAGAACCCGTTCACAACATCAACTGAAGTCCAGAACACTCTCAGTGAAGTAGGTGTATCTGTCTCTAAGTCAACAGTAAAGAGAAAACTCCATGAAAGTAAATACAAAGGGTTCACATCTAGATGCAAACCATTCATCAATTCCAAAAATAGACAGGCCAGAGTTAAATTTGCTGAAAAACACCTCATGAAGCCAGCTCAGTTCTGGAAAAGTATTCTATGGACAGATGAGACCAAGATCAACCTGTACCAGAATGATGGGAAGAAAAAAGTTTGGAGAAGAAAGGGAACGGCACATGATCCAAGGCACACCACATCCTCTGTAAAACATGGTGGAGGCAACGTGATGGCATGGGCATGCATGGCTTTCAATGGCACTGGGTCACTTCTGTTTATTGATGACATAACAGCAGACAAGAGTAGCCGGATGAATTCTGAAGTGTACCGGGATATACTTTCAGCCCAGATTCAGCCAAATGCCGCAAAGTTGATCGGACGGCGCTTCATAGTACAGATGGACAATGACCCCAAGCATACAGCCAAAGCTACCCAGGAGTTCATGAGTGCAAAAAAGTGGAACATTCTGCAATGGCCAAGTCAATCACCAGATCTTAACCCAATTGAGCATGCATTTCACTTGCTCAAATCCAGACTTAAGACGGAAAGACCCACAAACAAGCAAGACCTGAAGGCTGCGGCTGTAAAGGCCTGGCAAAGCATTAAGAAGGAGGAAACCCAGCGTTTGGTGATGTCCATGGGTTCCAGACTTAAGGCAGTGATTGCCTCCAAAGGATTCGCAACAAAATATTGAAAATAAAAATATTTTGTTTGGGTTTGGTTTATTTGTCCAATTACTTTTGACCTCCTAAAATGTGGAGTGTTTGTAAAGAAATGTGTCCAATTCCTACAATTTCTATCAGATATTTTTGTTCAAACCTTCAAATTAAACGTTACAATCTGCTCTTGAATTCTGTTGTAGAGGTTTCATTTCAAATCCAATGTGGTGGCATGCAGAGCCCAACTCGCGAAAATTGTGTCACTGTCCAAATATTTCTGGACCTAACTGTATGTTCTACACCCCTCCACCCCACCCGATCTGTATGTGCCCTGAGTCCCCGCCCCCCACTTTATGGACCCCAGTGTGTTGTATGGGTTTTCCCCCCCTCCGAGAGGTATGTCCTGGCCCCCAGAGCTGTGTGGCTGTGTGATCGGGCCCCCCAGAGCCGTGTGTGGGGGGCCCCCCGAGCCGCGTGTGCACACTTCTCAGATGTCCCATCATAAGCTACAACCCCCTGCATTGTAAGGCGATAACTACAACAGTGTGTGTGCCTGGGCGCAGGAGAGGTCGAGTGGGTGCCTGGGCGCAGGAGAGGTCGAGTGGGTGCCTGGGCGCAGGAGAGGTCGAGTGCCTGTCTGGGCGCAGCAGAGGTCGAGTGCCTGTCTGGGCGCAGCAGAGGTCGAGTGCCTGTCTGGGCGCAGCAGAGGTCGAGTGCCTGTCTGGGCGCAGGAGAGGTCGAGTGCCTGTCTGGGCGCAGGAGAGGTCGAGTGCCTGTCTGGGCGCAGCAGAGGTCGAGTGCCTGTCTGGGCGCAGCAGAGGTCGAGTGCCTGTCTGGGCGCAGGAGAGGTCGAGTGCCTGTCTGGGCGCAGGAGAGGTCGAGTGCCTGTCTGGGCGCAGGAGAGGTCGAGTGCCCGTCTGGGCGCAGGAGAGGTCGAGTGCCCGTCTGGGCGCAGCAGAGGTCGAGTGCCCGTCTGGGCGCAGCAGAGGTCGAGTGCCCGTCTGGGCGCAGCAGAGGTCGAGTGCCCGTCTGGGCGCAGCAGAGGTCGAGTGCCCGTCTGGGCGCAGCAGAGGTCGAGTGCCCGTCTGGGCGCAGCAGAGGTCGAGTGCCCGACTGGGCGCAGCAGAGGTCGAGTGCCCGTCTGGGCGCAGCAGAGGTCGAGTGCCCGTCTGGGCGCAGCAGAGGTCGAGTGCCCGTCTGGGCGCAGCAGAGGTCGAGTGCCCGTCTGGGCGCAGCAGAGGTCGAGTGCCCGTCTGGGCGCAGCAGAGGTCGAGTGCCCGTCTGGGCGCAGCACAGGTCGAGTGCCCGTCTGGGCGCAGCACAGGTCGAGTGCCCGTCTGGGCGCAGCACAGGTCGAGTGCCCGTCTGGGCGCAGCACAGGTCGAGTGCCCGTCTGGGCGCAGCACAGGTCGAGTGCCCGTCTGGGCGCAGCACAGGTCGAGTGCCCGTCTGGGCGCAGCACAGGTCGAGTGCCCGTCTGGGCGCAGCAGAGCAGAGTGTGTGCAGCAGAGCTTTGTGTGCAGCAGAGCTTTGTGTGCAGCAGAGCTTTGTGTGCAGCAGAGCTTTGTGTGTCTGCAGCAAAGCTGTGTGTATGTGTGCAGTAGAGCAGTGTGTATATATACTGTTTAGGCAGCAGAGTGTGTATTTACTCTGGACAGCAGAGCTTTGTGAATATGTGCTGTTAGGGCAGTGCATCAGAGATGTGTGTGCAGCAAAGCTGTGTGTATATATAGTCTTTGGACAGCAGAGAGCAGAGCCGTGTGTGTATATATATATATATATATATAATCTATATATATAATTGCCTTATTCTGTCTGTCTGTCTGTCTGTCTGTCATGCTCCAAAATTGTGTCCTTACGGTGACACAAAGCTGATTGGCCGCTGGGCTCGCCATGGCCCCGCCCCCCCACACGGATTGGCCTCTCGCCCCGGCTCTCTGCAGGCCCCGCCCCCCTCACGCAATGCACGCTCGCTCTTGCCCAACTGACACGTAGCTCTGACTCCCAGGTGAGTACACACACACACATCAGATCACACTCACTCTCACACACACCACATCCACACACTCACAACATCCTGGGATATCGCTTGCTTCTACACCGGCTCCGTCACGATCCCAGCAGCGCCAGACATAACCTTGCGATGCTGGGATCTTCACAGAGCCCGTGAACGCTGTTAACCATTATACACATCGGGTAACTAAGGTCCCTTGGTTACCCGATGTGTATCATAGTTAGTGTACACCGGCTCACACTCACTCTCACACACACCTCACACATACATCACATCGCATCCACACACTCACAGCATCTGGCGATATCGCTTTCTTCTCGGCCTCGATACTGTGCTGTTGTGACCTTCCAGGACCTGTCGGAGGATCACATGGCCAGAAGCATGTGGTATCTCCGGATGTTGTGAGTATGAGCGCGTATGTGCAATATCGTCAATGTGGGTGTGCGTGAGTGTATGTGATCGGGTGTGTGAGTGTCGGCAGAGGAGCATGGCGTGCTGGAGGAGGCTGGGAGGAGAGAGGCTGATCCTGGGGAAGGCTGGGATGGAGAGGCTGATGCTGGGGACAGAGAGGCTGATGCTGGGATGAGAGAGGCTGATGCTGGGGACAGAGAGGCTGATGCTGGGGACAGAGAGGCTGATGCTGGGGACAGAGAGGCTGATGCTGGGGACAGAGAGGCTGATGCTGGGGACAGAGAGGCTGATGCTGGGGACAGAGAGGCTGATGCTGGGAAGAGAGGCTGATGCTGGGAAGAGAGGCTGATGCTGGGAAGAGAGGCTGATGCTGGGGACAGAGAGGCTGATGCTGGGGACAGAGAGGCTGATGCTGGGGACAGAGAGGCTGATGCTGGGGACAGAGAGGCTGATGCTGGGGACAGAGAGGCTGATGCTGGGGACAGAGAGGCTGATGCTGGGGACAGAGAGGCTGATGCTGGGGACAGAGAGGCTGATGCTGGGGACAGAGAGGCTGATGCTGGGGACAGAGAGGCTGATGCTGGGGACAGAGAGGCTGATGCTGGGGACAGAGAGGCTGATGCTGGGGACAGAGAGGCTGATGCTGGGAGGAGAGAGGCTGATGCTGGGAGGAGAGAGGCTGATGCTGGGAGGAGAGAGGCTGATGCTGCGGGCAGAGAGGGTGATGCTGCGGGGAGAGAGGCTGATGCTGGGAGGAGAGAGGCTGATGCTGCGGGCAGAGAGGCTGATGCTGCGGGTAGAGAGGCTGATGCTGGCGCAGCATGGCGGATGGAGCACGTTTGGGAGTGCGCAGCATGGCGGATGGAGCACGTTTGGGAGTGCGCAGCATGGCGGATGGAGCACGTTTGGGAGTGCGCAGCATGGCGGATGGAGCATGTTTGGGAGTGCGCAGCATGGGGGATGCAGCACGATGGGGAGTGCGGAATATGGCGGATGGAGCATGTTTGGGAGTGCGCAGCATGGCGGATGGACCACGTTTGGGAGTGCGCAGCATGGGAGATGGAGCACGATGGGGGGTGCGCAGCATAGGGGATGGAGCACGATGGGGAGTGCGCTGCATGGGGGATGGAGCACGATGGGGAGTGCGCTGCATGGGGGATGGAGCACGATGGGGAGTGCGGAGTATGGCGGATGGAGCACAATTGGGAGTGCGCAGCATGGCGGATGGAGCACGTTTGGGAGTGCGCAGCATGGCGGATGGAGCACGTTTGGGAGTGCGCAGCATGGGAGATGGAGCACGATGGGGAGTGCGCAGCATGGCGGATGGAGCACGTTTGGGAGTGCGCAGCATGACGGATGGAGCACGTTTGGGAGTGCGCAGCATGGCGGATGGAGCACGTTTGGGAGTGCGCAGCATAGGGGATAGAGCACGATGGGGGGTGCGCAGCATAGGGGATAGAGCACGATGGGGAGTGCGCTGCATGGGGGATGGAGCACGATGGTGAGTGCGGAGTATGGTGGATGGAGCACGTTTGGGAGTGCGCAGCATGGCGGATGGAGCACGTTTGGGAGTGCGCAGCATGGGAGATGGAGCACGATGGGGAGTGCGCAGCGTGGCGGATGGAGCACGTTTGGGAGTGCGCAGCATGGGGGATGGAGCACGATGGGGAGTGCGCAGCATGGCGGATGGAGCACGTTTGGGAGTGCGCAGCATGGCGGATGGAGCACGTTTGGGAGTGCGCAGCATGGCGGATGGAGCACGTTTGGGAGTGCGCAGGATGGGAGATGTAGCACGATGGGGGGTGTGCAGCATAGGGGATGGAGCACGATGGGGAGTGCACACCTCCCCCCAACACACACACACGCGCACTGCACAACACACCACACACACACACACACACACACTGGGAACCACAAACAACTGCCCTACACAGACACCCACACACAGACAACGCTGCACACACAAATATACGCACATACCGCACAACACACACATTGCACAAAACATACCTCCCCCCAAAACACACCACACACACACAAACCGCGCAACACACACACACAACGCTACAGACACACAGCGCTCCACAAACAACGCAACACACAAACAACACCGCTCTCACCCCCCACCACACCCAGACAACACCCAGAACATGTACAACCCCTACACAAACACTTGGTAACTACACACAACAACATCTATATATATATATATATATATATAAAACAAAAATCATACATTAACTACACAATACGTAAATTCTAGAATACCCGATGCGTAGAATTGGGCCACCTTCTAGTATATATATATATATGCAGCAGAGCTGTGTGTGTGCGCTTGTGTCTATACATATGCAGCAGAGATGTGTGTAACAGTGCTATCAGGGTGTGTGTGTGTGTGTGTGTGTGTGTGTGTGTAGCAGAGCTGTGTAAGTGTGTGTATTTATGGACCAGAGCTGTGACTGTGTCCCCCCCATAGCCATCTGTGCGGCCCCCCAGAGCACTATGCAACACACCACAGTAATGTGTATACCCCCAGAGCTACTCCAGTAACATCTATGCCCTCCAGTAATGTCTATGCCCCCCTGCTCCTCCTGTGATGGATATATTGTAGCCCCCAGCCCCACCTGTGATGTATACACAGCAGTGTCAGTGTGCACTGTACGCGGCCATGTCGGATAGTGTTGAACATCATGCAGCACAGCCACATGCCCAGGAGGAGCTGGATGCAGACAAGCGGGATTGTGTCTGCATGCATGTATATGTATGTCAGTGTATATGACTGTATAGATTTGTCTGTTTATAAAGTATTTTTGTGAGTCTGTCTTCAAATATGTATATGTACATATGCCTGTATGTGTACGTATCTGTGTATATGCGTGTCTGTGTGTGGATGGGGCCCACTGAGACTCTTCCGCCCGGGGCCAAAAAAACCTGGAGCCGGCCCTGTGGGGGTGCTTTGCTGGTGACACTGTTGGGGATTTATTCAAAATTGAAGGCATACTGAACCAGCATGGCTACCACAGCATCTTGCAGCGGCATGCTATTCCATCCGGTTTGCGTTTAGTTGGACCATCATTTATTTTTCAACAGGACAATGACCCCTTTATATATAATACAGAACAAAAGTTTGGACACACCTTCTCATTCAAAGAGTTTTCTTTATTTTCATGACTCTGAAAATTGTAGATTCACATTGAAGGCATCAAAACTATGAATTAACACATGTGGAATGAAATACTTAAAAAAGTGTGAAACAACTGAAAACATGTCTTATATTCTGGGTTCTTCAAAGTAGCCACCTTTTGCTTTGATTACTGCTTTGCACACTCTTGGCATTCTCTTGATGAGCTTCAAGAGGTAGTCACCGGAAATGGTTTTCCAACAGTCTTGAAGGAGTTCCCAGAGATGCTTAGCACTTGTTGGCCCTTTTGCCTTCATTCTGCGGTCCAGCTCACCCCAAACCATCTCGATTGGGTTCAGGTCTGGTGACTGTGGAGTCCAGGTCATCTGGCGTAGCACCCCATCACTCTCCTCCTTAGTCAAAATGCCCTTACACAGCCTGGAGGTGTGTTTGGGGACATTGTCCTGTTGAAAAAAAAATGATGGTCCAACTAAACGCAAATAGCATGCAAGATGCTGTGGTAGCCATGCTGGTTCTGTATGCCTTCAATTTTGAATAAATCCTCAACAGTGTCACCAGCAAAGCCCCCCCACACCATCACACCTCCTCCTCCATGCTTCACGGTGGGAACCAGCCAATGCAGAGTCCATCCGTTCACCTTTTCTACAAAGACACGGTGGTTGGATCCAAAGATCTCAAATTTGGACTCATCAGACCAAAGCATAGATTTCCACTGGTCTAATGTCCATTCCTTGTGTTCTTTAGCCCAAACAAGTCTCTTCTGCTTGTTGCCTGTCCTTAGCAGTGGTTTCCTAGCAGCTATTTTAACATGAAGGCCTGCTGCACAAAGTCTAATCTTAGCAGTTGTTCTAGAGATGTGTCTGCTGCTAGAACTCTGTGTGGTATTGACCTGGTCTCTAATCTGAGCTGCTGTTAACCTGCAATTTCTGAGGCTGGTGACTCGGATAAACTTATCCTCCGCAGCAGAGGTGACTCTTGTTCTTCCTTTCCCGGGGCAGTCCTCATATGAGCCAGTTTCTTTTTAGCGCTTGATGGTTCTTGCCACTGCACTTGGGGACACTTTCAAAGTTTTCCCAATTTCTTGGACTGACTGACCTTCATTTCTTAAAGTAATGATATATATATATATATATATATATATATATATATATATATATATATATATATATATATATAATTCTGTATTTTTGGATGGTAAAAAGGGGAACAAATCAAACTATTGTTGTTTTACATTTTTTTCATTACAATTCATATTGAACCTTTGATCATCTCGTTTGTTCTATACACTGCAATAAAAGGTGTTGCAGAATATGGTTAAAATCACAGTCTCCTATGAAGCACCGAGATGGCCACAAAAGGGATCTTCAGTAGCCCCCGACTGCCATGATGACCCGTTGCAGGAGAGGTGCAGCAAACAACCGAATGAACGCTCCAGAGACTGACGATTGGTAGCTGTTCGCTGTTAGAGGCAAATGCCGGCTGTGTAACACAGCCGGCATCTGCTGTCTATGGAGCAGGCTCCGCTCCTGAATTCTCTTCTCACACCCATACCAGCTCCATGACATAGCAGTACTTCACTGAGTGGGAAGGGGTTGAAGAAGTTGTCAAACTTCTATACGAAAAAACCCAAAAAACCCTACTTACCTCTTCTTTTCCCCAGCACTACACTGTTGATGTATGGTGAGACATGTTTCAGTGAATCCAAAAGGGTGAGATGTCCCGGTCACTGGTCTTACCAGAGATGTTGTCCGGTGATCATCTCTCGCCATCTCATGAATGCTGTAAATCAGTCGGTGTCATGTGTCTCCGTGGTTTGTATCATTGGAGGGGACCCAACAAGCACAACGTCTGCAGAGTGCGTTCTCTCGGTGCTGCGCGTTTTCAGACTCGCACATTATCTGGTGTGAGTTGGTGTTCTTGGGATAGGACCATTATTTTGTGATCCCCCGGACACCATTATATATAGGACAATTCATTGATCACTACGGTCGAGTCAGAAACTATTTTAATATAAAAAGTAATTACATGACAATAAGAAGTTCTCATCACAAGGTCCTACTCCTCGTTGTGTTCCCTACACCATGGCCTCCATGTGGAGGAGCTTCAATGCTTCCGAAATCTGTGGGCTGGTGTCCATCTGTCCGTACATGCCCACCAGGAAGGCTCTGTGCAGGAGTACGGCCGCGTGTTCTGTGGAGACAAACAGAATGCATAGCTATATACAGGACTATAGGATACAGGGTAACAAATCCACCCATAAAATTGGGTTCAGAAAAACCAAATGTGTATTGTCATCCTATAAAGGGACTATGATTGGTGGGTGTCTTCACCAATATTGAGAATTCAAGCCCCATGTTCATCGCTTTCTCTGGGGGACCCAGGTACCTTCTTAGCTCCATTTAAAGGGAACCTATCAACAGTTTTTTGACCGACAAGCTGCGGCCACCACCAGTGGGCTCTTATATACAGCAGTCTAACATGCTTTATATAAGAGCCCAGGCCGCTGTGTAGAACGTAAAAGAAGGGAATTTTGTTTACTTACCGTAAATTCCTTTTCTTCTAGCTCCTATTGGGAGACCCAGACAATTGGGTGTATAGCTTCTGCCTCCGGAGGCCACACAAAGTATTACACTTTAAAAAGTGTAACCCCTCCCCTCTGCCTATACACCCTCCCGTGGATCACGGGCTCCTCAGTTTTGGTGCAAAAGCAGGAAGGAGAAAACTTATAAGGCTGGTTTCACACTACGTCTTTTTAACATCCGTCCTTAACGTTATTTTAGCGGACAAGCGGATCCAGTGCAAATGCGTTTTCATTTCAATGCATTTGCAATGGACTCGCGTTAACATCCGTTCACCTGCGTTTGCGTGCGTTATAGTGAGGATCCAGTGACTTGCAGTTTTTTAACATGTTTCAAAAACGCTACTTGTAGCGTTTTTGAGCTCCGTCCAAATACTGCAAATTGCTGGATCCTGACTATAACGCACGCAAACGCAGGTGAACGCTGGCGTGCTGATAGACAGGATCCTGCTTTTGTACTGAGCATGCCCAGAAAGTACTGAGCATGCCCAGAACCAGTCTCGCATGATCTGTCTATCTCTCTACTCCCTCCCTCACCCTCTCTCTCTCTATCTCTGTCTTTCCCCCTTCCTCCCCCTCCCTCTCTCTCCCACCTGAGAGCTGCGGACACTCGTAACCAAGGTAAATATCGCGTAACCACTTCTCTTAGTTACCCGATGTTTACGTTGGTTACGTGTGCAGACAGCCCTGCTCCTAGCAGCTGCAGACACTCGTAACCAAGATAAATATCGGGTATCCAAGGCCGATGTTTACCTTGGTTACCAGCGTCTGCAGCTGTCAGAAGCCTCCTCCCAGTCTAGTTCCCCTCACTCCCGATCACATGACTCCAATGCCCGCCCCTAAACATCCAGTGCAGGATCCTGCAAAATAACATATGCGTTTGCATACGTTATTTGCTGTAAAAGCAGGATCCGTACTTCCGCTAAAAAAACGTTTTCAGCGGATGTTAAAAAGACGTAGTGTGAAACTAGCCTAAATTGGTCTAGGGTAAATGCAATCCGAAGGATGTTCGGAGAACTGCAAACCATGAACCAAAAGAACAATTCAACATGAACAACATGTGTACACAAAAAAACAACCAGCCCGAAGGGTACAGGGGCGGGTGCTGGGTCTCCCAATAGGAGCTAGAAGAAAAGGAATTTACGGTAAGTAAACAAAATTCCCTTCTTCTTTGTCGCTCCATTGGGAGACCCAGACAATTGGGACGTCCAAGAGCAGTCCCTGGGTGGGTAAAAGAATACCTCAATAAAAAGAGCCGAAAAAAACGGCCCCCTCTTACAGGTGGGCAACCGCCGCCTGAAGGACTCGCCTACCTAGACTGGCGTCTGCCGAAGCATAGGTATGCACTTGATAATGTTTCGTGAAAGTGTGCAGACTAGACCAAGTAGCTGCCTGACACACCTGCTGAGCCGTAGCCCGGTGCCGCAATGCCCAGGACGCACCCACGGCTCTGGTAGAATGGGCTTTCAGCCCTGAAGGAAGCGGAAGCCCAGAAGAACGGTAGGCTTCGAGAATCGGTTCCTTGATCCACCGAGCCAAGGTTGACTTGGAAGCCTGCGAGCCCTTACGCTGGCCAGCGACAAGGACAAAGAGCGCATCTGAACGACGCAGGGGCGCCGTGCGAGACACGTAGAGCCGGAGTGCTCTCACAAGATCCAAAGAGTGCAAATCCTTTTCACACTGGTGAATTGGATTAGGGCAAAATGAAGGCAAGGAGATATCCTGATTGAGATGAAAAGGGGATACCACCTTAGGGAGAAATTCCGGGACCGGACGCAGAACCACCTTATCCTGGTGAAACACCAGGAAGGGGGCTTTGCATGACAGCGCTGCTAGCTCAGACACTCTCCGAAGTGATGTGACTGCCACTAGGAAGGCCAACTTCTGCGAAAGACGTGATAGAGACACATCCCGCAGTGGCTCGAAAGGTGGTTTCTGAAGAGCCGTTAGCACCCTGTTAAGATCCCAGGGTTCCAGCGGACGCTTGTAAGGTGGGACTATGTGGCAAACTCCCTGCAGGAACGTGCGGACCTGCGGAAGCCTGGCTAGGTGCTTTTGAAAAAACACGGAGAGCGCCGATACTTGGCCCTTGAGAGAGCCAAGTGACAAACCCTTGTCCATTCCGGATTGAAGGAATGAAAGAAAAGTGGGTAAGGCAAACGGCCATGGAGTAAAACCGTTATTAGCGCACCAGGATAGGAAGATTTGCCAAGACCTATAATAGATCTTGGCGGACGTAGGCTTCCTGGCCTGTCTCATGGTGGCAATGACATCCTGAGATAACCCTGAAGACGCTAGGAGCCAGGACTCAATGGCCACACAGTCAGGTTGAGGGCCACAGAATTCAGGTGGAAAAACGGGCCTTGTGACAGCAAGTCTGGGCGGTCTGGAAGCGCCCATGGTTGACCCACCGTGAGATGCCACAGATCCGGGTACCACGACCGCCTCGGCCAGTCTGGAGCGACGAGAATGGCGCGACGGCAATCGGACCTGATCTTGCGTAACACTCTGGGCAGCATCGCCAGAGGAGGAAACACATAAGGCAGTCGAAACTGCAACCAATCCTGAACTAACGCGTCCGCCGCCAGAGCTCTGTGATCCTGAGACCGTGCCATGAATGCCAGGACTTTGTTGTTGTGCCGTGACGCCATGAGATCGACGTCCGGCGTTCCCCAGCGGCGACAGATCTCTCGAAACACGTCTGGGTGCAGAGACCATTCCCCCGCGTCCATGCCCTGACAAATGAGAAAATCTGCTTCCCAGTTTTCTACGCCCGGGATGTGAACTGCGGAGATGGTGGAGCCTGTGTCTTCCACCCACTGCAGAATCCGTCGGACTTCCTGGAAGGCTTGACGACTGCGAGTGTCGCCTTGGTGGTTGATGTATGCGACGGCAGTGGCGTTGTCCGACTGGATACGGATCTGCCTGCCCTCCAGCCACCGATGATAAGCCAATAGGGCTAGATACACTGCCCTTATCTCCAGAATATTGATCTGAAGGGATGACTATCGGAGTCCACGTTCCCTGAGCCCTGTGGTGGAGAAAAAACGCTCCCCACCCTGACAGGCTCGCGTCCGTGGTGACCACAGCCCAGGTTGGGGGTAGGAAGGATTTTCCCTGCGACAGAGAGTTGGGAAGGAGCCACCACTGAAGTGACGTCTTGGTTGCAAGGGAAAGATAGACGTCCCTGTCGAGGGAAGCCGAACTCCTGTCCCATTTGCGAAGAATGTCCCATTGGAGTGGCCGAAGATGAAATTGCGCGAATGGGACTGCCTCTATAGCTGCCACCATCTTCCCCAGGAAGTGCATGAGGCGCCTTAAGGGGTGTGACTGACTCCGAAGAAGGGATTGCACCCCTGCCTGCAGAGAAAGCTGTTTGTCGCTCGGAAGCTTGACTAACGCTTGCTGGGTATGAAACTCCATCCCAAGGTACGTCAGTGATTGGGTCGGTGTCAACTTGGATTTCGGGAAGTTGATGATCCACCCGAACCGCTGGAGAGTCGCCAGAGCGACAGATAGACTTTGTTGACACGCCACCCGAGACGGGGCCCTGACTAGGAGATCGTCCAAGTAGGGAATCACCGAGTGGCCCTGAGAATGCAGGACCGCCACAACGGATGCCATGACTTTGGTGAAAACCCGTGGTGCTGTCGCCAAGCCGAAAGGCAATGCCACGAACTGGAGATGTTCGTCCCCGATGGCGAAACGCAGGAAACGTTGATGCTCGGGTGCGATCGGTACATGGAGATAAGCATCCTTGATGTCGATCGATGCTAGGAAGCCTCCTTGTGATATTGAGGCGATGACCGAGCGGAGAGATTCCATCCGGAACCGTCTGGTTCTCACATGTCTGTTGAGTAGCTTGAGGTCCAGAACAGGACGGAATGACCCGTCCTTTTTTGGCACCACGAACAAATTGGAGTAAAATCCGCGACCACGTTCCTGAAGGGGAACGGGGATCACAACTCCTTCCATCTTTAGAGCAGCTACTGCCAGAAAAAGTGCGTCGGCCTGAGCGGGGGGCGGAGAGGTTCTGAAGAAGCGAGCCGCAGGACGAGAGCTGAACTCTATCCTGTAACCATGAGACAGAATGTCTCTCACCCATCGGTCTTGAACATGTGGCTACCAGGCGTCGCCAAAGCGGGAGAGCCTGCCACCGACCGAGGATGCGGTCAGGGGAGGCCGAGAGTCATGAGGAAGCAGTCTTGGAGGCAGTGCCTCCTGCGGCCTTTTGTGGGCGAGACTTGGATCGCCACGCATAGGAGTTCCTCTGGCCTTTCTCCGGCCTGTTGGACGAAGAGGATTGGGACTTGGCGGAGGGACGAAAGGACCGAAATCTCGATTGAACATTTCTCTGTTGAGGTCTCTTAGGTTTGGCCTGGGGTAAGGAGGAATCCTTTCCCTTGGATTCCTTAATAATCTCATCCAATTGTTCGCCAAACAACGGTCGCCAGAAAACGGCAAACCGGTTAAGAACCTCTTGGAAGCCGAATCTGCCTTCCATTCGCGCAGCCACATGCGGACTGCCACAGAGTTAGCGGATGCTACAGCTGTACGGCTAGCAGAGTCCAGGACGGCGTTCATGGCGTAGGATGAAAAGGCTGACGCCTGAGAGGTCAAAGACGCAACTTGCGGAGCAGAATTACGTGTGACAGCATTAATCTCAGTCAGACAAGCCGAGATAGCTTGGAGTGCCCACACGGCTGCAAAGGCCGGGGCAAAAGACGCGCCCGTGGCCTCATAGATGGACTTCACCAGGAGCTCAATCTGTCTGTCAGTGGCATCCTTTAGCGATGAGCCATCTGCAACCGACACCACGGATCTAGCCGCCAATCTTGAGACAGGAGGATCCACCTTGGGACAGTGAGCCCAACCCTTAATGACTTCAGATGGGAAGGGGTAACGCGTGTCAGTGAGGCGCTTAGTAAAGCGATTGTCCGGGACCGCTCTGGGCTTCTGGACAGCGTCCCTGAAGTTAGAGTGATCAAAAAACGTATTGCGTGTACGTTTGGGGAACCGAAACTGGTGTTTCTCCTGCTGAGACGCCGACTCCTCTACAGGAGGAGGCGGGGGAGAGAGATCTAACACCTGGTTGATGGACGAGATAAGATCATTTACTAAGGCGTCCCCCTCAGGTGTATCAAGGTTAAGGGCTACGTCAGGGTCAGAGCCCTGAGCTGCGACGTCCGCCTCGTCCTCCAGAGAGTCCCCAAGCTGGGATCCCGAGCAGCGAGAGGAAGTCGGGGAAGAGTCCCAGCGAGACCGCTTAGCCGGTCTAGGACTACGGTCCGGGCAGGAGTCTTCCGCCTGAGACCGAGGGGCCAACCTATGAGCGCGCTGTGACGCGGACCGAGAGGGGCCTGGAGGCGACGAGCCCACAGGGGCCGGGGCCTGTGAAAGGTCCGGTCTGGACTGCAAAGCCTCTAGCAACTTAGAAGACCATTTGTCCATAGACTGTGCAATGGATTGAGAAAGTGACTCAGAGTTTCTCAGCAAAAGAGGCGAATTCTGTCCCTGCAGCCTGGTCAGGGGTAGCAGGGGGGTCTACAGGAGCCGAGAGGCCCACCAGTGTCCGAGGCTCCGGCTGAGCAAGCGAAACAGGGGTCGAGCATTGCTCACAGTGAGGGTAGGTGGAACCCGCAGGCAACATAGCCCCACAAGAGGTACAGGCCGCAAAAAAACCCTGTGCCTTAGCAGCCTTGCTCCTTGTGGACGACATGCTGTTGTCTCCTAGGAGAGTGATCACTGAGGGTATATGGGAAAGGGGTATACAGCCCACCGAACAGATAGATATAGATATATACGTATCTAATCCGGCACCCTAGGGGGACCGGTGTGGCTTACCGACCGCTAACAAGCGGAGTGTGTCCTCCAGATTCCCTGCCTTGGATCCCCCGGAGCTGCAGAGCTGTTCACTGAAAATCCTCCACCGGCAGAATGCCAAAAAATGGCTGCCGGAGCTCTCAGGGGAGGAGTGGAGCCGTGGGCGGCGCCAGCAAAGTGCGGGAATCTGGGGTCCCCACAGTGATCAGTGAGAGGGGAGGAAACATGCAGGATGCTCCAGCCCTCACATCCGACGTCAGGTCGGTAATCCCGCCCTTACCCCTGACAGGCAGGCCTGGGGGCGGGATTTTTGCGACTAGGCCGCGATGAAGCCGGGGACTAAATTTGAGACCGCGCCCAACAAGCAGGCACGGTCGGCGCGGAAGTCTCCCGGCCTCCTGAATTCAGCAGCCGCCGCGGCTTCCGGGAAGAAGGTGCGCTCCCTGCACAGTCCCCAATGGGGACACAGAGTACCTTTGAGTTGCAGGGCCCGGTCCCTGAGGTTGAAGAGGCTCCGGTCCGGCAGGTTCCCACAGGGGCTGCGGATGGAGCACGGTCCCAGTAAATGGATGACCGCTTAGGATCCCACTTCTCCCAGAGCCGCTTAAGGGATGGTGAAGGAGACGGCATGTGGCTCCAGCCTCTGTACCCGCAATGGGTACTTCAACCTTAACAACACCGCCGACGTAGTGGGGTGAGAAGGGAACATGCCGGGGGTCCTCTTTTCTTCCAACCGACATAACTAAGTTGAGAATGCATGAGTGGATGTGTGCCTCCTTCCACACAAAGCATAAAACTGAGGAGCCCGTGATCCACGGGAGGGTGTATAGGCAGAGGGGAGGGGTTACACTTTTTAAAGTGTAATACTTTGTGTGGCCTCCGGAGGCAGAAGCCATACACCCAATTGTCTGGGTCTCCCAATGGAGCGACAAAGAAAACACTTAATACTCACCTAGGAGGTCGCTCCGGTGCACAACAGTCGGATGGGTGGCGCCGTTCTCTGGGACCAGCGCCTCCTCTTTTGGCCATCTTGGTCTGCTTTATTCTGAAGCCACGGTGCAAGACGCGTCTACGTCATACACTCGCGCTGGCATTGAGGTCCTGCGCAGGTGCACTGTGATCTGTCCTCCTCAGGGCAGATCAAAATATAGTAGTGCGCATGCGCAGGATCGGCGAGCGTGTATGACGTAGGACGGGTCATGCACACAGGCTTCAGAATAAGGAAGATTAAGATTGCCGAAAGGGGAGGCGCCGGTCCCAGAGAACGGCGCCACCCATCCGACTGTTGTGCACCGGAGCGACCTTCTAGTATTAAGTGTTTTTTATGTTCTACACAGCGGCCTAGGCTCTTATATACAGCATGTTAGAATCATGTATATAACAGCCCAGTGGTGGTGGCTGCAGCTTATAGGCCAAAAAAGTGGTGACAGGTTCCCTTTAAGTGCATGGGGATGGCTGGAGATCCCCGGCAGGAGGTGACGAGGGAAAACTTAGGAGGGGCCCCGCGCTGCACCAACGCCACCTCCATTCTTTCCTTATAATTCCATTACTGGTACAAAATGGGTAAACTCACCTCGGCACAGCAGTGTGTACTCGGGCAGATTCCTCAGCGCCGTCTGGACTACTTCAAAGTCCCTGCTGCCCAAACAATACATGAAGGTGGGCAGGAAGTCTGTAGCAATACTGAGTGCAGAAAAGAGGAATAAATCATTAGAATGAAGGGGTTTACATTAAATTGTTGCTAATTGGAGGGAGAAGGTGTCTGACCACTAGGAATCCCAATGATCCTGAAAATAAAGTTCAGTCTGAATGTAGCAGGGCTTGAGCATACGTCCCTCCTCTCTATGGGGGCATTGGAGGTATTCTGAATGAAGTGCTCGGAGAATGAATAGAGGGGGTGCACATGCTCAGTCAACGCTCTACAATGGGGGGTCTGTCATGCGATGTTGGGCTCTGCACACATTTGCGGGCACAGTATCGTCAGACTCTGTTCACACCAGAGTCTGGCAAACAACCTGAGGCTTCTGGATTGTTCAGCCTGAGCCGGACGTTGGCTGATTCAGGTTCACTGGTCTTCACCTCTGCAGTGAGTTAATTCCTGCAGACTTGTGAGCAGGATCTAAGAGCTAAGGTTGCTAATTGCCACGTGCAGCCGTCTCCTCCCTATTTAAGGCACAGGTTTCTTCCATTGCCGATTATAGCTTCAGCGATCCCGGTCTTGGTGGTTACCTTGTTTATGGTGATCTGTGCTGCGCTTCTGAGTGGTATGTGAGTTCCCCTGTTGTGCGTTACTTCCTTCCCTTTTTTGTTGTTCCCCAGTACACATTATCTCTCCTTTCTGTTTGAGTGCTGTGTGTGCGAGTTTCTGTTGTCCCTTGTCTGTGTTGTTTTGTGGGGTTTTGGCTTTGTGTGGGAGAAGGGGAGCAAGATCAAGGCCTGGACAGGAGTTAGGGCCACGCTGGGGGCTCATACCTGACTACCATCAAGCCTACCTCCAAGATAAAGGACAGTGCAGTGTCTCAAGTCTGAGGGCCAGCCTAGGGACCTGTCCTGTCATTACATACCCCGTGACAGGGTCCCAAAGTACAGACCTCTAATGATCTCTATTGTTTTGACTTAGTACAGCCCCTTTAAGGGGCTACGCATTCAGTGCTGAAACCCGTCAGAACACATGTACATCGGCACTGCCATTATAAACCAAATATCTAGGACAAAGCACCACAAACACCTGTGCTCCAACTGTGTGTCCAAGAAAGTGCTGGTCGGTGCCGGGTCAGATCAGGGTAACATTGCAGTAGGGCAGTACTTGCACCAGATTTGTGTTTGCGCCATTTCTGATAGTCATGTGGAATTAGCGCCTTTTCCATCCTTGTTATGCCCATTATAAATCTGATTATTATGCCGACCACATGTGTGATTGCAGCCGAGGACGACGCGGCAAACATCACAGCTAAAAGGGAAAGAAGAAATGTAAAAGCAAAAGCCGGCTCCGAAAAACAAAAGCTGCGGATCTCACCTGGGATTACACTGAATGGCGCGTAAGGCCAGGGTGAAGGCCTGATTGCGGCACGATTCCTCGGCGGAGCTCATAAGCCTCTGAAAATCACTCTGCGAAAGAAAAACACAGAGGGAAGAGGCAGGCGATGTTCAGTAATGAAAGCGCACAGTGTACAGCATTGATTCTCCCCCGTAATAAATTCACAAGATCACAGACGAGCCGACCCCAGTCCTGCTCCCTTGTTTCATTGTATCGGTATAGAACAAGATGCAGCACCCCTGCTGTGGAAAGAAGAGGAGCCGAGCCCACCAGGGATACGGGAAGTTTAGGAAGTTACATACTGATCACTTCAGAGGCCAGGACGACCGTGGTCCAGCACAGAAACGCCTGCAATCCTGATGTGCAGACAGTAAATTAAATACACTGACTTGTATCTGCAAATACAGCCAAAGACTGCTATAAAGGGGGTGTCTTGGCTGGTGTGTGGGGTCTTAAAGGGAATCTGTCAGCAGCATGATGTAGGGACACAGACCCTGATTCCAGCGATGTGTCACTTACTTTACTGCGTGCAGCAGTAGTGATACAATTACAGTTTTCTCTGCTGCAGATCTAGCAGAGCTCTGAATGCTGAGCAGTGTATAGCCCCACTCACACCACTGATTGGAAGCTGTGTATAACTCCACCCACCCCACTGATTGGCAGCTGTGTACAGTGTGTATAACCCCTCCCACCCCAATTGGCAGCATTCTGTGTACATGGTGTATAACCCCACCCCCACCACTGATTGCTAGCTTCCTGTGTACACTGTGTATAACTCCACCCCCACCAATTGGCAGCTGTGTACACTGTATATAACCCTACCCTGCGCACCCCACTGATTGGCAGCTTTCTGTGTACACTGTGTATAACTCCACCCCCACCAATTGGCAGCTGTGTACACTGTGTATAACCCTGCCCACCCCACTGATTGGCAGCTGTGTACACTGTATAACCCCGCCCACCCCACTGATTGGCAGCTTTCTGTGTACGCTGTGTATAACCCGGCCCACCCCACTGATAGGCAGCTTTCTCTGTACGCTGTGTATAACCCACCCCAACCACTGATTGGCAGCTTTCTGTATATAACCCCACCCACACACTGATTGGCAGCTGTGTACATGGTGTATAACCTCGCCCACACCATTGATTGGCATCTTTCTGTGTACACTGTATAACCTCACCCACACCACTGATTGGCAGCTTACTGTATATAACCACATCAACACCACTGATTGGCAGCCTTCTGTGTAAACCTAGTCCAGTAGTGATAATCTCCTGCTGATAAAACACTGGATTTTACTGAAACATCAAAACAGCCAAGTAAGCGACACATTCCAGTAATCTGGGTCTCTGTTCCTACATTATTCTGCTCACAGATTAAATAGCAAAATCCTGCTTACAGATTCTCTTTAATGTTATAAGCGGCATTAATTTTCAATGTAGAAGTGAGTGGCATGAGATAACCCCTTAAGGAGAAGTCCTTGTTAGATATCAGCTCTTACAGATGGGGAGGAGGGGGCATTTCAACCTCCATATACTCAAACAGACTCAAAATAGACTCATCTATGGGGGGGTCTTAGCCGTATGATCACTTACCCCTGCTAGTATACAAGGACAGGCAGTGGAGGGATATATTAGCGTCCTTACACGCGGTTTAATGGGGGACCTTTTTCAGGTAGGATTGGTCACATCGCATGCAATGTTGACTTACAATGTGATCTATACTGATTCATATAACACCGGCACAATCCTTTGGATATAGTGAAAAGACGGGACTTGTTGGATAAATAAGCGGAAAGCGCCAGATGGAGGGGTCGGCGATACTCACCGCGAAGAAGGAGAGGATTTCAGGCCGGCGCATGGACATTTCATCTATGTCGCTCAGGACCTGCAGGACGTCTGGAAGAAAAAAAAGAAAAAAGGAAACCAGTGCAAGAAGCAGCGACTTAAACCCATCACAAGACGACGCCGGCGAGAAGCCGGGCCAGCGTGACACAATCAGCGGCCGGGATGGAAACGCCGTCTTTCAATCAAGCAATTCATTCTGCAGAGAGAATGAAGTGTGATGACAGATCGGCATGGATCCTGGGAGAAGCGGCCCGGCTGCCAGCGCTGCACGGCTCACATCGCCTCGGGCAAGGCTTTAAAGAACTGATCAGATTGCGAGCGGACGCGGCCGTGGACGGAGAATTACCAGCGGTGGAGCCGAGGTGTATTAAATAAAAAAAAAAAAAAAAGAAAAAAAATCAAAACTCTACAGATCTTGATCGCTCGTGGGATTTTCTTTAATTATATTTGGACTTCTCTCTAATAAATATAGACTGCTGCGTTCTTCCAAGGGTTCGGAAATATCACAAGCTTTCCTAGCCTGCGGGCGAGGAGACGCAGCCACGTATTACTGGATAGATCTTCAAGCCAATCCGTGTCCAAGTGAAGCATAAAAAAAAAAAAAACCGATTGCTGGAGAGACCAAAGTCTCGGGACTATGAAGTCTTAAAGGCATCTGTTCACCTTAAAGGAAACCGGTCAGGTCCAATATGCAGCCATAATCACGAGCAGTTCCGGGTGTATACACTAGCATAGATAAAGAGATCTTTAGAAAAAGTATTTCTAAAGATCCTTTATGATATGCAAATGAGGCCAAGGACTAGTTGGGAACCTGTCAGGTGCAATATGCAGCCAGAACCACGAGCAGTTCTGGGTGAATATTGCTAATCCCTGCCTACCCGCCCCTGTATCTAGTAGCATACATAAATAGATCTTTATAAAAAGTATTTCTAAAGAGCCTTTATGATATGCTAATGAGTGCAGGGACTAGTCACAAGTTTGCTACTTCCCCTGACTAGTCCGCCCTATTAGCATGTCCACAGGGGAATGCTATGCTAACATGCTATTCAATGCCCATTGCCCAGCGTCAGCGACGCACGTACCTGTCTGTTGTCACCACCTCAGACGCCGGGTTGCGGTTCAGTGTGCATGATCAGACGTCCCGGCACTTTCCGTTATATTCCGATATATTCCGTTATCGGGCTTCAGAGAGGTCTATCGCGCATGACTGGAAGTGACGGGGACTTCTGATCATGGGCACAGACCCTAAACCCGGTGTCTGAGGCAGTGAGGACACCGGTACATGTGACACTGGGACGTCCCTGAGGGTGGACTATTCGGGGAACTAACGTCATTGGGACTAGTCCCCTCGCTCATTAGCATATCATGAAGGATCATTAGAAATCCTCTCTCTAAAGATCTCTTTATCTATGCTACTAGATACAGGGGCGGTTAGGCAGGGATTAGCAATATCACCCAGAACTGCACGTGGCGCTCTGTGCATATTGCACCTGACAGGTTCCCTTTAAATACCGCAGGGCATAATTATATACATGGAGGTGAAAAAGAAAGGCTTCTGTCATACTCTATACATACTATTGTTGCTTTGTTTGCTACCTAACAAAAAGGAAAATAAAAAAAATCTGAGGAACGCAATCAGAAAGTTCTATTCTTCTCTTAAAAAGTGTTGGTATTTCGGTAGGGTGCACCATTAGTCCACTGATCACGAGAATGAAGGGGACACAGCGCTACATCAGAGCCCAATCCCCTTCTCGTTGTTTCATGCAGCCCCATTAGGCCTCTGTTACAGTTCCCTGCACAGCTGAGCAGCCAATGTGCGCGGGAAAAGTTGAAAGGATCCCAGAGCTACACTAGTCTTGTGCCTAATTCATTCCCAATGACCGTGGGGGTCCCGGAAGAAAGAACCCACTGAGTATAACGTGATGGCATGTAGCGATGCACCATGCTAGTGTTAAGGTGGCTTTACACACTGCAACATCGCAAACGACATTGCTGTAACGTCACCGGTTTTGTGACGTAATAGCGACCTCCCCAGCGACATTGCAGTGTGTGAATCACATCAGCGACCTGGCCCCTGCTGTGAAGTTGCTGATCGCTACAAATCGTTCAGGACCATTCTTTGGTCCTTTGTTTCCCGCTGTGCAGCAAAGTCTCAGTGTGTAAAGGGGACTTTACAGCGACTTCGTTAGCGACTTCCCTTTCAAAAAGCTGCTTTACAACGTCCCCAATGACTAGCTAGGTCGTTCTGCAGGTCTGCAACGCTGTTGCGTCGTTGGCCAGGTCTGCCTGTTTGACAGCTCACCAGAGACTCACCAGAGACTTTGTAGCGATCCCGGCCAGGTTGGGATTGCTGGTGGGATCGCTAGAAAGTCTCAGTGTGTAAAGGGGCCTATAGATAGATAGATACATAGAGGGATAGATAGATAGATAGAGGGATAGATAGATAGATAGATAGAGGGATAGATAGATAGATAGAGAGCTAGAGGGATAGATAGATAGATAGATAGATAGAGGGATAGATAGAGGGATAGATAGAGGGATAGATAGAGGGATAGATAGAGGGATAGATAGAGGGATAGATAGAGGGATAGATAGAGGGATAGATAGAGGGATAGATAGAGGGATAGATAGAGGGATAGATAGAGGGATAGATAGAGGGATAGATAGAGGGATAGATAGATAGATAGATAGATAGATAGATAGATAGATAGATAGAGGGATAGATAGATAGATAGAGGGATAGATAGATAGATAGAGGGATAGATAGATAGATAGAGGGATAGATAGATAGATAGAGGGATAGATAGATAGATAGATAGATAGATAGATAGAGGGATAGATAGATAGATAGATAGATAGAGGGATAGATAGAGGGATAGATAGAGGGATAGATAGAGGGATAGATAGAGGGATAGATAGAGGGATAGATAGAGGGATAGATAGAGGGATAGATAGAGGGATAGATAGAGGGATAGATAGAGGGATAGATAGAGGGATAGATAGAGGGATAGATAGAGGGATAGATAGAGGGATAGATAGAGGGATAGATAGAGGGATAGATAGAGGGATAGATAGAGGGATAGATAGATAGATAGATAGAGGGATAGATAGATAGATAGATAGATAGAGGGATAGATAGATAGATAGAGAGATAGAGGGATAGATAGATAGATAGATAGATAGATAGATAGAGGGATAGATAGATAGATAGATAGAGGGATAGATAGAGGGATAGATAGAGGGATAGATAGAGGGATAGATAGAGGGATAGATAGAGGGATAGATAGATAGATAGATAGATAGAGGGATAGATAGAGGGATAGATAGATAGATAGATAGATAGAGGGATAGATAGATAGATAGATAGATAGATAGAGGGATAGATAGATAGATAGATAGAGGGATAGATAGAGGGATAGATAGAGGGATAGATTAGATAGATAGATAGATAGATAGAGGGATAGATAGATAGATAGGATAGATAGATAGATAGATAGATAGAGGGATAGATAGATAGATAGATAGATAGCTAGATAAAGGGATAGATAGATAGAGGGATAGATAGAGGGATAGATAGATAGAGGGATAGATAGATAGATAGATAGAGGGATAGATAGATAGATAGATGGATAGATAGATAGAGGGATAGATAGATAGAGGGATAGATAGATAGAGGGATAGATAGATAGATAGATAGAGGGATAGATAGATAGATAGAGGGATAGATAGATAGATAGATGGATAGATAGATAGAGGGATAGATAGATAGAGGGATAGATAGAGGGATAGATAGAGGGATAGATAGATAGATAGAGGGATAGATAGATAGATAGATAGATAGATAGAGGGATAGATAGAGGGATAGATAGAGGGATAGATAGATAGATAGAGGGATAGATAGATAGATAGAGAGATAGAGGGATAGATAGATAGATAGATAGAGGGATAGATAGATAGATAGATAGATAGAGGGATAGATAGAGGGATAGATAGAGGGATAGATAGAGGGATAGATAGAGGGATAGATAGAGGGATAGATAGAGGGATAGATAGAGGGATAGATAGAGGGATAGATAGAGGGATAGATAGAGAGATAGATAGAGGGATAGATAGAGGGATAGATAGAGGGATAGATAGATAGATAGAGAGATAGATAGAGGGATAGATAGATAGATAGATAGAGGGATAGATAGATAGATAGAGGGATAGATAGATAGATAGAGGGATAGATAGATAGATAGAGGGATAGACAGATAGATAGAGGGATAGATAGAGAGATAGATAGAGGGATAGATAGAGGGATAGATAGATAGATAGAGAGATAGATAGATAGATAGAGGGATAGATAGATAGATAGAGAGATAGATAGATAGATAGATAGATAGATAGATAGATAGATAGATAGATAGATAGAGGGATAGATAGATAGATAGAGGGATAGATAGATAGATAGAGGGATAGATAGATAGATAGAGGGATAGATAGATAGATAGAGGGATAGATAGATAGATAGATAGATAGATAGAGGGATAGATAGATAGATAGATAGATAGAGGGATAGATAGAGGGATAGATAGAGGGATAGATAGAGGGATAGATAGAGGGATAGATAGAGGGATAGATAGAGGGATAGATAGAGGGATAGATAGAGGGATAGATAGAGGGATAGATAGATAGATAGATAGAGGGATAGATAGATAGATAGATAGATAGAGGGATAGATAGATAGATAGAGAGATAGAGGGATAGATAGATAGATAGATAGATAGATAGATAGATAGAGGGATAGATAGATAGATAGAGGGATAGATAGATAGATAGAGGGATAGATAGATAGATAGATAGATAGATAGAGGGATAGATAGATAGATAGATAGATAGAGGGATAGATAGAGGGATAGATAGAGGGATAGATAGAGGGATAGATAGAGGGATAGATAGAGGGATAGATAGAGGGATAGATAGAGGGATAGATAGAGGGATAGATAGAGGGATAGATAGAGGGATAGATAGAGGGATAGATAGAGGGATAGATAGAGGGATAGATAGATAGATAGATAGAGGGATAGATAGATAGATAGATAGATAGAGGGATAGATAGATAGATAGAGAGATAGAGGGATAGATAGATAGATAGATAGATAGATAGAGGGATAGATAGATAGATAGATAGAGGGATAGATAGAGGGATAGATAGAGGGATAGATAGAGGGATAGATAGAGGGATAGATAGAGGGATAGATAGATAGATAGATAGATAGAGGGATAGATAGAGGGATAGATAGATAGATAGATAGATAGAGGGATAGATAGATAGATAGATAGATAGATAGAGGGATAGATAGATAGATAGATAGAGGGATAGATAGAGGGATAGATAGAGGGATAGATTAGATAGATAGATAGATAGATAGAGGGATAGATAGATAGATAGGATAGATAGATAGATAGATAGATAGAGGGATAGATAGATAGATAGATAGATAGCTAGATAAAGGGATAGATAGATAGAGGGATAGATAGAGGGATAGATAGATAGAGGGATAGATAGATAGATAGATAGAGGGATAGATAGATAGATAGATGGATAGATAGATAGAGGGATAGATAGATAGAGGGATAGATAGATAGAGGGATAGATAGATAGATAGATAGAGGGATAGATAGATAGATAGAGGGATAGATAGATAGATAGATGGATAGATAGATAGAGGGATAGATAGATAGAGGGATAGATAGAGGGATAGATAGAGGGATAGATAGATAGATAGAGGGATAGATAGATAGATAGATAGATAGAGGGATAGATAGAGGGATAGATAGAGGGATAGATAGAGGGATAGATAGATAGATAGAGGGATAGATAGATAGATAGAGAGATAGAGGGATAGATAGATAGATAGATAGAGGGATAGATAGATAGATAGATAGATAGAGGGATAGATAGAGGGATAGATAGAGGGATAGATAGAGGGATAGATAGAGGGATAGATAGAGGGATAGATAGAGGGATAGATAGAGGGATAGATAGAGGGATAGATAGAGAGATAGATAGAGGGATAGATAGAGGGATAGATAGATAGATAGAGAGATAGATAGAGGGATAGATAGATAGATAGATAGAGGGATAGATAGATAGATAGATAGAGGGATAGATAGATAGATGGATAGATAGATAGAGGGATAGATAGATAGAGGGATAGATAGATAGAGGGATAGATAGATAGATAGATAGATAGATAGATAGATGGATAGATAGATAGAGGGATAGATAGATAGAGGGATAGATAGATAGATAGATAGATAGAGGGATAGATAGATAGATAGATAGATAGATAGATAGAGGGATAGATAGATAGAGGGATAGATAGATAGAGGGATAGATAGATAGATAGATAGATAGATAGATAGAGGGATAGATAGATAGATAGATAGAGGGATAGATAGATAGAGGGATAGATAGATAGATAGATAGATAGATAGATAGAGGGATAAGGTGGCTTTACACACTGCAACATCGCAAACGACATCGCTGTAACGTCACCGGTTTTGTGACGTAATAGCGACCTCCCCAGCGACATTGCAGTGTGTGAAACACATCAGCGACCTGGCCCCTGCTGTGAAGTTGTGATCGCTACAAATCCTTCAGGACCATTCTTTGGTCCGTTGTTTCCCGCAGTGCAGCAAAGTCTCAGTGTGTAAAGGGGACTTTACAGCGACTTCATTAGCGACTTCCCTTTCAAAAAGCTGCTTTACAACGTCCCCAATGACTAGCTAGGTCGCTCTGCAGGTCCGGATCGCTGTTGCGTCGTTGGCCAGGTCTGCCTGTTTGACAGCTCACCAGAGACTTTGTAGCGATCCCGGCCAGGTTGGGATCGCTGGTGGGATCGCTAGAAAGTCTCAGTGTGAAAAGGGGCCTTTATCCATTGATCTAATTAGCATTGAGGTCTCCAGGCTTTCCCGATGGCAGATACTGGATTTTACCACGTCTAGCTGTTCTTCCTTCCAGATCCCAATGTTCTTCCTGAAGGACAGTAGACCCCTTTATGTGTCCTGCAAATTCTTATCCCCTTCACCCCATTAAAAACATGCACACTCTGCTGAGTAAGGCCTATAAGTTCCTGGCGTACTCAGGAAAGTTTGGAGACCTCTCCGCTGACCTCCATGCATTGCCTGGTGCATGGGACAAGCCACATATCCAAAGGACTATGTAAAACGGATGATATCAGGTTTCAATCCATGAACCTGAGACCGACAGCCGCTCTGGTGCCATGTGCTCTGCGACGGAGGTCACCAGCACCAACCAGCGCCCAACGTTCCGGTGCTCCTTCCAGCTGTGTCTAATGAGGATAGATTGGGCAACACATTGTGCCATCTCATGCAGTTTACCAGTCTCTGAGCTAACGAGACTATAGAGCAAGCCGTATGGAGCATCTGTCATGGACCGTACGCAACTGACCACAGATACCATACGCCCGTCTCACACATTGTCTCACGCATGCAGTACAGTACATTTATTTACAGTGGAAGCGCGACACCATGCGGACAAATGCGGTTGTGCATGAAGCCCACAACTACATGGTGCCGCACTTCCACTGTAAATTAATTAACTGTACTGCATGCGTGCCGCATCCGGCGAAATGCCAAATGTGTGAAATGGGCCTTAAAGAGATCAAACCACCAGGATTTTCCTATATAAGCTAAAGCCAGTGCTATACTGGCGCTATCATGCTGATTCTATACATACCTTTAGTTGTGAGATCGGATGTATAGTTTCTGAAATACAAGTAAGTAAAGTTTGTGAAATGCACTGTTATTTGATTGATAGGGGCTACAGAATATCTAATAGGTAGTTATTCCCGCCCCTGGCTGCTGCCTGTCCTTCCTCCCCCCTGTCTGTTATTACAGGGGGAGGAAGGAGGAAGGAAAGACAGAGATACAGGAGGAAGAACAGGCAGACCGGGGCGGGAATAATCACCCATTAGATATTCTGTAGCACCTATCAATCAAATAACAGTGCATTGCACAAACGTTACTTGCCTGTATTTCAGAAACTATACATCCGATCTCACAACTAAAGGTATGCATAGAATCAGCATGATAGCGCCAGTATAGCACTGGCTTTAATATATATAGGAAAATCCTGGGGGTTGACCTCTTTAAGCCAGTCCTTCCAGCTCCAGGCTTCAAAGACCTCCCAACTGATCAAGTTTCCAGGATTTTCTTAGTCTAGCACAAGTGATAATTCTATCCCCTGAGAAATAATAAGGAAGAAGGGAATTTTGTTACTTACCGTAAATTCCTTTTCTTCTAGCTCCTATTGGGAGACCCAGACGATTGGGTGTATAGTACTGCCTCCGGAGGCCACACAAAGCATTACACTAAAAAGTGTAAGGCCCCTCCCCTTCTGGCTATACACCCCCAGTGGGATCACTGGCTCACCAGTTTTAGTGCAAAAGCAAGAAGGAGGAAAGCCAATAACTGGTTTAAACAAATTCACTCCGAAGTAACATCGGAGAACTGAAAACCATTCAACATGAACAACATGTGTACCCGAAAAACAACCAAAAATCCCGAAGGACAACAGGGCGGGTGCTGGGTCTCCCAATAGGAGCTAGAAGAAAAGGAATTTACGGTAAGTAACAAAATTCCCTTCTTCTTCGGCGCTCCATTGGGAGACCCAGACGATTGGGACGTCCAAAAGCTGTCCCTGGGTGGGTAAAGAAATACCTCATGTTAGAGCTGCAAAGACAGCCCTCCCCTACGGGGAGGCAACTGCCGCCTGCAGGACTCTTCTACCTAGGCTGGCGTCCGCCGAAGCATAGGGATGCACCTGATAATGTTTGGTGAAAGTGTGCAGACTCGACCAGGTAGCTGCCTGGCACACCTGTTGAGCCGTAGCCTGGTGTCGTAATGCCCAGGACGCACCCACGGCTCTGGTAGAATGGGCCTTCAGCCCTGATGGAACCGGAAGCCCAGCAGAACGGTAGGCTTCAAGAATTGGTTCTTTGATCCATCGAGCCAGGGTGGCTTTGGAAGCCTGCGACCCTTTGCGCTTACCAGCGACAAGGACAAAGAGTGCATCCGAGCGGCGCAGGGGCGCCGTGCGGGAAATGTAGATTCTGAGTGCTCTCACCAGATCCAACAAATGTAAACCTTTTCATACCGATGAACTGCATGCGGATAAAAGGAAGGCAAGGAGATATCCTGATTAAGATGAAAAGAGGATACCACCTTAGGGAGAAACTCCTGAATGGGGCGCAGCACTACCTTGTCCTGGTGGAACACCAGGAAAGGAGCTTTGGATGACAGCGCTGCTAGTTCAGACACTCTCCGAAGAGACGTGACCGCTACCAGAAAGGCCACTTTCTGTGAGAGTCGAGAAAGTGACACATCCCTCAGAGGCTCGAAGGGCGGCTTCTGGAGAGCAACAAGGACCTTGTTTAGATCCCACGGATCTAACGGCCGCCTGTACGGAGGTACGATATGACAAACCCCCTGCAGGAACGTGCGCACCTGAGAAAGTCGTGCTAGACGCTTCTGAAAAAACACGGATAGTGCCGAGACTTGCCCTTTAAGGGAGCCGAGCGACAAGCCCTTTTCCAACCCAGATTGCAGGAAGGAAAGAACGACAGGTAACGCGAATGGCCAGGGGGATACTCCTTGTGCAGAGCACCAGGATAAGAAAATCTTCCACGTTCTGTGGTAGATCTTAGCAGAAGTGGACTTCCTAGCCTGTCTCATGGTGGCCACGACCCCTTGGGGTAATCCTGAAGACGCTAGGATCCAGGACTCAATGGCCACACAGTCAGGTTCAGGGCCGCAGAATTCCGATGGAAAAACGGCCCTTGGGACAGCAAGTCTGGACGGTCTGGCAGTGCCCACGGTTGGCCGACCGTGAGATGCCACAGATCCGGGTACCACGACCTCCTCGGCCAGTCTGGGGCGACGAGTATGACGCGGCCGCAATCGGATCTGATCTTGCGTAACACTCTGGGCAAGAGTGCCAGAGGTGGAAACACATAAGGGAGCCGGAACTGCGACCAATCTTGCACTAAGGCGTCTGCCGCCAGAGCTCTTTGATCGCGAGACCGCGCTATGAAGGTCGGGACCTTGTTGTTGTGCCGAGACGCCATTAGGTCGACGTCCGGCACCCCCCAGCGGCGGCAGATTTCCTGAAACACGTCCGGGTGAAGGGACCATTCCCCTGCGTCCATGCCCTGGCGACTGAGGAAGTCTGCTTCCCAGTTTTCTACGCCCGGGATGTGAACTGCTGATATGGTGGATGCTCTTTCCTCCACCCACATCAGAATCCGCCTGACTTCCTGGAAGGCTTGCCGACTGCGTGTCCCTCCTTGGTGGTTGATGTATGCCACCGCTGTGGAGTTGTCCGACTGAATTCGGATCTGCTTTCCTTCCAGCCACTGCTGGAAGGCTAATAGGGCAAGATACACTGCCCTGATTTCCAGAACATTGATCTGAAGGGTGGACTCCTGCTGAGTCCACGTCCCTTGAGCCCTGTGGTGGAGAAAAACTGCTCCCCACCCTGACAGACTCGCGTCTGTCGTGACCACTGCCCAGGATGGGGGTAGGAATGATCTTCCCTGTGATAATGAGGTGGGAAGAAGCCACCATTGCAGAGAGTCCTTGGCCGTCTGAGAAAGGGAGACTTTCCTGTCTAGGGAAGTTGTCTTCCCGTCCCATTGGCGGAGAATGTCCCATTGAAGTGGGCGCAGATGAAACTGCGCAAACGGGACTGCCTCCATTGCTGCCACCATCTTCCCTAGGAAGTGCATGAGGCGCCTTAAGGGGTGCGACTGACCCTGAAGGAGAGACTGCACCCCTGTCTGTAGTGACCGCTGCTTGTTCAGCGGAAGCTTCACTATCGCTGAGAGAGTATGAAACTCCATGCCAAGATACGTTAGTGATCGAGTCGGTGCCAGGTTTGACTTTGAAAAGTTGATGATCCACCCGAAAGTCTGGAGAGTCTCCAGCGCAACATTCAGGCTGTGTTGGCATGCCTCCTGAGAGGGTGCTTTGACAAGTAGATCGTCTAAATAAGGGATCACGGAATGTCCCTGAGAATGCAAGACTGCTACCACTGCCGCCATGACCTTGGTGAAAACCCGTGGGGCTGTCGCCAGACCAAATGGCAGAGCTACGAACTGGAGATGGTCGTCTCCTATCACGAAACGTAGAAAACGTTGGTGCTCTGTAGCAATCGGCACGTGGAGATAAGCATCTTTGATGTCTATTGATGCAAGGAAATCTCCTTGAGACATTGAGGCAATGACGGAGCGGAGGGATTCCATCCGGAACCGCCTGGCGTTCACATGCTTGTTGAGCAGCTTTAGGTCCAGAACAGGACGAAACGAGCCGTCCTTTTTTGGAACCACAAAGAGATTGGAGTAAAAACCTTGCCCTTGTTCCTGCTGAGGAACAGGGATCACCACTCCTTCTGCTTTTAGTGAGCACACCGCCTGCAGAAGGGCATCTGCTCGGTCGGGATGTGGGGAGGTTCTGAAGAACCGAGGCGGAGGACGAGAACTGAACTCTATCCTGTACCCGTGAGACAAAATGTCTGTTACCCACCGGTCTTTGACCTGTGGCAGCCAAATGTCGCAAAAGCGGGAGAGCCTGCCACCGACCGAGGATGCGGAGGGATGAGGCCGAAAGTCATGAGGCAGCCGCCTTGGAAGCGGTTCCTCCGGTTGCTTTCTTGGGGCGTGAGTGAGCCCGCCAGGAATCTGAGCTCCTTTGCTCCTTCTGAGTCCCTTTGGACGAGGAGAATTGGGTCTTGCCGGAGCCTCGAAAGGACCGAAACCTCGACTGCCACTTCCTCTGTTGAGGTTTGCTTGATCTGGGCTGGGGTAAGGAGGAGTCTTTACCCTTGGATTGTTTAATGATTTCAGCCAATTGTTCACCAAACAGTCTATCTACAGATAGTGGCAAGCTGGTTAAACATTTTTTGGAAGCAGAATCCGCTTTCCATTCCTTTAACCACAAGGCTCTGCGCAAAACCACAGAGTTGGCAGACGCCATTGAGGTACGGCTTGTAGAGTCCAGGACAGCGTTGATAGCGTAAGTCGCAAACGCAGACATTTGCGAGGTTAGGGACGCTACTCGCGGCACTGCTGGACGTATGATAGAGTCCACCTGTGCCAGACCAGCTGAAATAGCTTGGAGTGCCCACACGGCCGCGAATGCTGGAGCAAACGACGCGCCGATAGCTTCATAGACAGACTTTAACCAAAGGTCCATCTGTCTGTCATTGGCATCTTTAAGTGAAGCCCCATCCTCCACTGCAACTATGGATCTAGCCGCAAGCCTGGAGATTGGGGGGTCCACCTTTGGACACTGGGTCCAGCGTTTGACCACGTCAGGGGGAAAGGGATAACGTGTATCCTTAAGACGTTTGGAGAAACGCTTGTCTGGGTAAGCATGGTGTTTCTGGACTGATTCTCTGAAGTCAGCGTGGTCCAGAAAAGTACTCAGTTTACGCTTGGGATACCTGAAATGGAACTTCTCCTGCTGTGCAGCTGCCTCCTCTGCAGAAGGGGCAGGGGGAGAAATTTCCAATAGACTATTGATGGCCGCTATAAGGTCATTTACCATGGCGTCACCATCAGGAGTATCCAGATTGAGAGCGGTTTCAGGATTAGACTCCTGATCACCCTCCTCTGTCTCATCATGTAGAGACTCTTCTCGCTGAGACCCTGATCCGTGTGATGACGTGGAGGGTCTCTCCCAGCGAGCACGCTTAGGCTGCCTGGGACTGTCATCTGAATCAGAGCCGTCAGGCTGAGATGCCTGGGACCCCCTTGAATCACGGATTAACTCCAACTGAGGGGGACCGGGGAACGTTGCCGCAGCAGTGTCCATGGTCTGAGTAACTGGCCTGGCCTGCAAGGTCTCTAGTATCTTTGTCATAGTGACAGACATCTTGTCAGCAAAAACTGCAAACTCTGTCCCCGTCACCGGGACAGGGTTCACCGGCGACTCTGCCTGGGCCACTACCACCATAGACTCCGGCTGACGAAGTGGCACAGGGACCGAACATTGCACACAATGGGGGTCATTGTAACCTGCCGGTAGATCAGCCCCACAAGCGGCACAAGCAGCGCTTACAGCCTGTGTCTTGGCACCCTTGCGTTTTGCGGATGACATGTTGTCGTCTCCTCAGAGCAAGATAGGGTATACAGCCAAGAAGCGACCTTACAGTGCAATATATATATATACATATATATATGGTATAGAGAAAAAAGGTACACCAATATAACACTGTGGCACTAGTGGGGCCAGCACTAAAAGTGCTGCTTACCGCCCGCTTAACGCGGGTGTGTGGTCGCCAGAAATCCCTTGTCTGGGTCTCCCAGAGCCTGTGTCCGTTCTCCAGCCAGACTGCATGTAGGAATGGCTGCCGGCGTCCTATGGAGAGGGGCGGGCCCTGGGCGTGTGCAGACAAAGAGCGGGAAACCAGCGTCCCCCTGTGCTCAGTGAGAGGGCTGGAGCATGTAAATAAGACTCCAGCCCTCGGCGCTGATTAATCGTACAGCGTCTCTCCCTTGCCCTGATTGACAGGGTGGGGGCGGGAACGAAGCGGAGCTAGGCCGCAGAAGCCGGGGACTAAATTTATAAGCGACGCCGTCGTAAAAGCACGGTCGGCGCTAAGTCCCCGGCGCACTACAAGTCGCAGCCGCGCCGCCGCTCCAGGGGCGGTCGGCGCGGCAGTCCCCAACACATAAAGTCACTCAGAAAAACTGTAGTGACTGTAACCCCAGCGCGCAGCGCTACTGTCCCCGGCGCACTAGCACACCCAGCAAGTCTGGAATGTGCGCGGCCTGTTTGGGACACAGAGTACCTGAATGTCGCAGGGCCTTGTCCCTGAACGGTACCCAGCTCCGTATCCAGCAGGTTCCATGGGTCTGTGGATGGAGCCCGGCCTCAGGGCTTGGGGGCCGGTAAGATCCCACTTCCTCAGAGCCCCTCAGGGGGATGGGGAAGGAAAACAGCATGTGGGCTCCAGCCTCCGTACCCACAGTGGGTACCTCAACCTTAACAAACACCGCCGACATAAAGTGGGGTGAGAAGGGAGCATGCTGGGGGCCCTAGTATGGGCCCTCTTTTCTTCCATCCGACATAGTCAGCAGCTGCTGCTGACTAAACAGTGGAGCTATGCGTGGATGTCTGACCTCCTTCGCACAAAGCAGAAAACTGGTGAGCCAGTGATCCCACTGGGGGTGTATAGCCAGAAGGGGAGGGGCCTTACACTTTTTAGTGTAATGCTTTGTGTGGCCTCCGGAGGCAGTACTATACACCCAATCGTCTGGGTCTCCCAATGGAGCGCCGAAGAAAACACCATCTGTCGGGGGCCTCTGAGGACTGGAGTTGGAAATGTTGCCTTAAAGGATGTAATAAGTGACCCTACAGTAATGGAAAACTGAAAACGAATGGAGTAGTCTGCAGACCACAGCTACAGAAAAAATCTGCGACCTACAACTCAAAATACCTGGAATGTCATAGCTGGCAGACCACAACTATGGAGCAGTCACTCACTACTTGGAACGACACCATATACTACATTTTCACTTCTAGAAGGCGCTTTCCTTGCAGTACTTACCCTCTACCGTGTGGCTGCGTGAGATCCTCTTCAGGTAAGGAGCCATCTCGGCAGCAGTTAATGGTGTGAACATGGAGACGCTGACGAGGGGAAGGGAGCCGGCAGCCGGTTCATCTGTGCCAAACCAAATACCAAAACAAATGCATGAGGATCGGCACACAGTTACTCCCCAATAATGAAACCTAAATATATTTTATGTTCTGGCCTACAATTAGAAAGAGCATTTTTATTTTAAAAGGGAATATGTCACCAGATTTTTGCTCCCCCATCTGAGAGCAGCATAAAGTAGAGGCAGAGACCCTGATTCCAGCGATGAGTCACTTACTGAGCTGTGTGCTATCATTTAGATAAAATCAATGTTTTCTCTGCTGCAGATAATGAATATGCTGGACTACCTGCAACACACCAAGTAGTCCTGTAATGATAATCTGCTGCTGATTAAACGGATTTTATCAAAACTACACTAAGCAGCACAGTAAGTGACACATCGCTGGAATCAGGATCTCCGCCCCTACCTTATTCTGCTCTCAGATTACGCAGCAAAAATCTGCTGACAGATTCTCTTTAACGCTTAACATTTTTTATGGGCCCGCCCCCGAGGAGCTACCAGCCCCATATAACTTTCCTTGCACATCAGCCCTGCATTTAGCTAGGAAATAAAAAGGACGTCATGCAGGAAACTCCTGTGGTCGTCATCAAGTGAGGTTTCTTTCCCTATTGTATACTGCTGGGCATTGGGGACGGATTTCCAGTGATTAAGCCAATTATTCAACGGGCCTGTTGTGATTCATGCAGCATTATTCAGAGACGGCCTCCTGTATTACAAATATAGATGTTTCACACTAAAACACTTCGGCATCTCATAAAAAAACAGCTACAGCTTAAACAAGAGACCCGAAACGAGGCGACTGAAGCGAGAAGTCACCGATGCGGCTCTCCGCTGACTACTCCCTACCCGTCGCTGCATCCCTAACAGGTCTATCGGTACATACACATAGGGAGCTGTCAGTCACGGTGAAAATAAGACTTTTGTGTACTCACCGTAAAATCTTTTTCTGTGTGCCTTCATTGGGGGGACACCGGAATCCTGTGTCCCCCAAAGAGGCGAGAGAGAACCCTGCTCTGCGTCGTTCCGGGCCTCCTTTTTAAAGAGCGTTCTCTCTGAGATGCTGCAGCGTTTTAGTGTGAAATGTGGGTATGTGTAATAATGGCGCCCGTCTGATTCATACTGTCCGTGGTTTGCAGATAGTGTACTATATCTATCATTGGTGAACATACAAAATATATGTGGATAATTTTTAGGCACAGTGACAGTAGTTTTATTTTTAGATGGTTTTAGCCTCGGGCTCTGTTGGCAGGAGACAATTGAAATTTAAAGGGGTTGACCACTACTTTTACATTGTTGGTTTATCCTTAGGATAGATCATCAGTGTCTGATTGGCTGGGGTCCGACACCCCGTACACCCCCCAATCAGCTGTTTTCAGTCCCGGTGGTAGCAGCAGGCAGCTGGAAGTGCTCAGCTCCAGCGCTGCTCCGTCTTCTGATACCGGGTACTGCACATAAGGCTTCTATTGATTAGAATGGGAGGCGGATGTGCTGTACCTGTCCACTATCAGAAGACAGGGCAGCTAGAAAACGGAGTATTTCCGGCTGCCGGCGGTGGCACCAACAACAGCTGATCAGCAGGGGTGCAGGGTGTCGGACTCCACACGATCAGACATTGATGACCTATCCTAAGGAGCAGCATAATGTAGACAGAGACCCCAATTCCAGCGATGTATCACTTACTGAGCTGTTTGCTGTCATTATGATATAATCCATGTTTTCGCTGATGCAGATCTCGCAGTTATACAGAGCTCATGAATATGCTGGACTACCTGCAGCACGTCAAGTAGTCCTGTAATGATAATCTACTGCTGACTAAACAGGGATTTCATCAAAACTACACTGAGCAGCCCAATAAGTGCCACATCGCTGTAATGTAAGCTTTTAGCATCTTATCAATTTCTTGCCTTTACGCTGCACTGTATGAAGTTGAATGGTGGAAATAATTCTGCAGCGAGAACTTTCCGTACCTTCCTTCTCTTCGTCCGCGCTCTTCTCCAGGGTCCCACCTCTGCTAGGCAAACTCAGCCCCGCCAGGAGGGACTTAAGGGCTGTGAGATCATTATTCTCAGACGACAGCCCGCTGTAAGAAAGCAAGTGACAAAGTGATCACCGGCAGTGTGATATCAGGTATACACAACCCCACTAATGAGAAGTTTGGGGACAGAGGTCAATAGAAATTGGTTCATACATTACAACATGGCCCTGCAAAATAACATTCCAAGATAGTGGTCCTATAGCTCGTATACTACTACTCCAAGCATGTGCCGACAGCCCTAAGAGTATCCATACACATTAGATGAAAGCCAACCACTAATTTCAGCAGGGGTGCATGCTCCGTCCTCATACCATGGATGTTGTGGGAAGGGAAGATTAGGCATGTGGGCTTTTAACATGCCCCATCATTTGATCTCAAGCTATAACCCACTGAAAGAGGTGCAGATTACACCTTCTCCATTAATATGCAAATACTTGATCCAGGGGAATGAGGTTTTTTTGGAAGGGTTGGGTAAAAAAAAAAATATGGGTTAAAAAGTTCATTAGTTGAACAAACCATTGGCTGCTAGTTGTCACCTTAAAGTGGTTATCGGGCAACATCCAGGGTCACCCCAAATCCACACGAACGCAGCGGTGCCAATGACAGTGCAACCCGTGATCAAATGATGCTGGAACTTGCGAAACAGCCCCTTTAATATAAGCGTGGAGGACATTTAATACTGAAATCACTTACTGAAGAGGATCCGAGTGTTTCTGCAGGAAGGACACCGCAGCCTGAGCGTCGCAGGTGATGTACTTGTGTATGAACTGCACAAACTTGCTGATGAAGCCGCCCAGCTGCCGGGAGTATTTTCTATAATTCTGCACAGAAGATGGAAGATGAGGTGAATAGTTGTCGGCTCGTCCCAAACCCCCACCCCAGGTCGGCAGGGCTCGTCCCAAACCCCCACCCCGGGTCGGCAGGGCTCGTCCCAAATCCCACCCCGGGTCGGCAGGGCTCGTCCCAAACCCCCACCCCGGGTCGGCAGGGCTCGTCCCAAACCCCCACCCCGGGTCGGCAGGGCTCGTCCCAAATCCCACCCCGGGTCGGCAGGGCTCGTCCCAAATCCCACCCCAGGTCGGCAGGGCTCGTCCCAAACCCCCACCCCGGGTCGGCAGGGCTCGTCCCAAACCCCCACCCCGGGTCGGCAGGGCTCGTCCCAAACCCCCACCCCGGGTCGGCAGGGCTCGTCCCAAACCCCCACCCCGGGTCGGCAGGGCTCGTCCCAAACCCCCACCCCGGGTCGGCAGGGCTCGTCCCAAACCCCTACCCCGGGTCAGCAGGGCTCGTCCCAAACCCCCAGCCCGGGTCGGCAGGGCTCGTCCCAAACACCCCCCTGGGTCGGCAGGGCTCGTCAAAACCCCTCCCCGGGTCGGCGGCAGGGCGCGTCCCAAACCCCCGGGGTCGGCAGGGCGCGTCCCAAACCCCCGGGGTCGGCAGGGCGCGTCCCAAACCCCCGGGGTCGGCAGGGCGCGTCCCAAACCTTCCGGGCCGGCAGGGCTCGTCCCAAACCTTCCGGGCCGGCAGGGCTCGTCCCAAACCTTCCAGATCGTCAGGACGGCCTACCGTTGGGGCATCTGTAAGCGGCAAGGCCTACCTGTAATAGTTTGATGAAGGAGATAAGAGAGTCCCACAAGGCTTCTTGATATTCACTGTGGAAAATATGGGGTTGAAGAAGCTCCATAATGCCCAGGATGTGAGTGAAGAAGGTGAGATGGTTTTGCTGCCGAAACTCGTGGAAGTTGAGGTGCACACGGCCGTGAAGGAGAACAGCGATCATGGGCAAATGCCTGGAAAGGCAAGGGTTACAGGATTTATATAGAACGCACCAATACTCACTGTGCAAAAACAGCTACAAGGGGTTGTTCAGTTTAAATTAATTCATACACTGACAGGAAGAGTAACAGAGGAGCGACACAATTCGAGTCAGACGGAGTCAAAGAGTTCAGACCCCACCACCTAAAAAGTGATGCTGTCAAAAGGGACAATCCTTTTAAAAGCAGGGGAGAGTGGGCTTGGACATCCCTTTAAATGGGAATCTGTGAGCAGGTTTTTGTTCCTGCATCTGAGAGCAGCATAATGTAGACAGACCCTGATTCCAGCGATGTGTCACTTACTGAGCTGTTTGCTGTCATTATAATATAATCCATGTTTTCTCTGCAGCAGATCTAGCAGTTATACAGAGCTCATGAATATGCTGGACTACCTGCAGCACGCCAAGTAGTCCTGTAATGATAATCTACTGATGATTAAACAGCGATTTTATCAAAACTACACTAAGCAGCCCAATAAGTGACACATCGCTGGAATCAGGGTCTCTGTCCCTACATTATACTGCTCTCAGATCAGGTGGCGAAAACCTGGTGACAGATTCCCTGTACGGGCGTGAATTGAATAACAGTGTTAATGTGCGGTGAGCATGTTCGTGGTTTGCATCTTTATATTGGTGTTAACTACACATTATCACTGTGATGGAGGAAGAAATGGCTGCGTACGACTACACTGCATACCTCAGCAGCAGGATGGGATGGGCGACGGCGAGCTTCCGGCAGGCCATGTTGGCGTCTGACATGCGGCTCTCCTTGCAGTCACTGGTGTCGGCCAGAAGCGTAATAAAGCGGTGTATAAGGCCATCCATCTGACGGGAGCGCGGTGGAGAGAGCAGGGGGTTAAATGCAATACGCGATTAACACATTCATTTATTTCTTGTAATTTCTCTCTTAATATTTTAGTTCTCCATAAAGTATACCGCTGGTCGATAAAGGGTTAAAGAAGTAGTATTGGAATGCAACAAAGACGAATAATTACTGCTCTGTTAGTTAAAATAGAATTGCAGAAAATCATCCACCACAACAATATAAACCTACTTTTGTGCATATATTGATGTGATATCCCCCATTCTCATGCTCTGCTACTTGTCATCCACTGTGGTTGAGTAGGCGGCTGCTCTTCATCGGCACCTACCCAGCACTGAGACCTGGAGCTTACCATCCCTCACTGCCCAGCTCAAAGCAACGAAGACCTCAGTCCCCACTACATGTAGAGAAGCCAGCACCCACCCACCACTTCCTTTATAGCTATAAGGACCTGCCTCCTCCACTTACTGTAGAGCAGCAAGAAACCCCCCCCCCCATTTCCTGTAGATCGTCAAGGTCCCCCAACCCAATTCCTGTAGTGTCAAAGACATCCCCCAGACTTTCAGTATAGCATCAGGGACTTACCTACCCACTTCCTGTAGAGTGGCGACAACCTCCCTCCCACTTCCCATAGAGCGGCAAGGAGCTCCCCCCACTTCCCGTAGAGCAGCAAGGACCTCCCCCACTTCCCATAGAGCGGAAAGAACCCCCCCACTTCCTGTAGAGCGGCAAGGACCTCCCCCCACTTCCTGTAGCGCCCGCCACTTCTTGTAGAGCAACCATAGCACCCCCCACACTTCCTGTAGCGGAACCCACTCCACACTTCCTTTAGAGGCACTCCCCCCCCCACCACCACCACCACCCTAAACTTCCTGTATGGGCACTTCCCCCCCCCCAAACTTCCTGTAGAGGCACCCCCCCAAACTTCCTGTAGAGGCACCCCCCCAAACTTCCTGTAGAGGCACCCCCCCAAACTTCCTGTAGAGGCACCCCCCCAAACTTCCTGTAGGGGCACTCCCCCCCCCCCCCATAATTCCTGTGGAGGCACTCCCCCCCCCCCCCCCACCTCACAAATCCTGTAGAGGCACTCCCCACCCCCTCACAATTCCTGTAGATGCACTCCTCCCCTCACAATTCCTGTAGAGGCACTCCCCCCCCACCTCACAATTCCTGTAGAGGCACTCCCCCCCACCTCACAATTCCTGTAGAGCCCCCCCCCTCACAATTCCTGTAGAGGCACTTCCCCCCCCCCTCAGACTTTCTGTAGAGGCACCCTCCTCCTCACACTTTCTGTAGAGGCACCCTCCTCCCTCACACTTTCTGTAGAGGCACCCTCCTCCCTCACACTTTCTGTAGAGGCACCCTCCTCCCTCACACTTTCTGTAGAGGCACCCTCCTCCCTCACACTTTCTGTAGAGGCACCCTCCTCCCTCACACTTTCTGTAGAGGCACCCTCCTCCCTCACACTTTCTGTAGAGGCACCCTCCTCCCTCACACTTTCTGTAGAGGCACCCTCCCTCACACCCCCTATAGAGGCACCCTCCCTCACACCCCCTGTAGAGGCACCCTCCCTCACACCCCCTGTAGAGGCACCCTCCCTCACACCTCCTGTAGAGGCACCCTCCCTCACACCTCCTGTAGAGGCACCCTCCCCTCACACCTCCTGTAGAGGCACCCTCCCTCACACCTCCTGTAGAGGCACCCTCCCTCACACCTCCTGTAGAGGCACCCTCCCTCACACCTCCTGTAGAGGCACCCTCCCTCACACCTCCTGTAGAGGCACCCTCCCTCACACCTCCTGTAGAGGCACCCTCCCTCACACCTCCTGTAGAGGCACCCTCCCTCACACCTCCTGTAGAGGCACCCTCCCTCACACCTCCTGTAGAGGCACCTTCCCTCACACCTCCTGTAGAGGCACCCTCCCTCACACCTCCTGTAGAGGCACCCTCCCTCACACCTCCTGTAGAGGCACCCTCCCTCACACCTCCTGTAGAGGCACCCTCCCTCACACCTCCTGTAGAGGCACCCTCCCTCACACCTCCTGTAGAGGCACCCTCCCTCACACCTCCTGTAGAGGCACCTTCCCTCACACCTCCTGTAGAGGCACCCTCCCTCACACCTCCGTAGAGGCACCCTCCCTCACACTCTCTGTAGAGGCACCCTCCCTCACACTCTCTGTAGAGGCACCCTCCCTCACACTCTCTGTAGAGGCACCCTCCCTCACACTCTCTGTAGAGGCACCCTCCCTCACACTCTCTGTAGAGGTACCCTCCCTCACACTCTCTGTAGAGGCACCCTCCCTCACACTCTCTGTAGAGGCACCCTCCCTCACACTCTCTGTAGAGGCACCCTCCCTCACACTCTCTGTAGAGGCACCCTCCCTCACACTCTCTGTAGAGGCACCCTCCCTCACACCTCCTGTGAAACACCAGTAAGACCCTATAATTTATAAATAAAAGCTACAAATCATTTTATCACAATATCTATCAAATGAGATAAAGATGTCTGAATATACAGGGGGGGGCACTATAGGATCAGCGGGGGTCCTGCAGATCAGAGATACTCCAATCATATTGTGCCATATCCTGGTTACAGACAATAACATTATTAGATGGAAGTAATGCATATTAAAAAAAAAAAAAAAACCCACCTGAATTTGCATAGATAAAGTAAGTGCCCCCTCACCTTACAGGTGCTGCTGTCGCCGTCGCTGCTCAGTAAGATTTCCGGCACCGGAGTGATCATCTCCGGCTGCTGCAGATAGAGCTGCAGATGGAAGTCCCGGCAATG
>NC_134359.1:262930619-262981392 GCF_048569485.1 Anomaloglossus baeobatrachus
AGTACTACACCTAAAAGTGTAGCTCCTCCCTCTGAGCTTATACACCCCTTGGTGAGCCAGTCCCAGCCAGTTTAGTGCAAAAGCTGAAGGAGAATAGCCACCCACAAGTAAAAACAGAGCAAGAACCGGAACAACCGGAGACTCTGTCCACGACAACAGCCGGTGATAACACGCGGAACAAGGAAATTGCCAACAGGCAACAGGGAGGGTGCTGGGTCTCCCAATACGGAACTAAAAGAAAAAGAATTTACGGTAAGTAAACAAAGTTCTCTTTTTCTTTATCGTTCCTTTGGGAGACCCAGACCTTGGGACGTTCCAAAGCAGTCCCTGGGTGGGAAATAAACAGAAAAACTAAGAAGTAGGCAGAACCTAACTTCACAAATGGGAGATCGCCGCCTGAAGGATGCGTCTGCCCAAGCTCGCATCTGCCGAAGCATGAGCATGCACTTGGTAGTGCTTTGAAAAGGTATGCAGGCTAGTCCAAGTGGCAGCCTGACAGACTTGCTGAGCCATAGCCTGGTGCCTGAAAGCCCAAGAGGCACCGACAGCTCTGGTCAAGTGTGCCTTGATCCCCGGCGGGGGAGGCACCTGAGAACACTGGTAGGCATCCGAAATGGTCGACCTAATCCAACGGGCTAAGGTCGGCTTAGAAGCAGAGAGGCCCTTACGCCGACCTGTGGTTAGCACAAAAAGAGAGGTGCACCGCCTAAGAGCAGTGGTGCGAGACACATAGATCCGGAGAGCACGCACCAGATCCAGAGTATGCAACGCTTTTTCAAAGCGATGAACAGGAGCCGGACAAAAGGAAGGTAGGGTAATGTCCTGGTTAAGGTGGAAAGGAGAAACAACCTTAGGGAGAAAGTCCGGAGTCGGACGGAGAACCACCTTGTCTTGATGAAAAACCAAAAAAGGTGACTCCGAAGAGAGCGCAGCCAAATCAGAGACTCTCCTGAGGGAAGTTATGGCCACTAGAAAGACCACTTTCTGTGAAAGACGAAACAAAGAACCTCCCTAAGAGGCTCAAAGGGGGGTTTCTGCAAAACCGTGAGAACCAAATTGAGGTCCCAGGGATCCAAGGGCCGCCGGTAAGGTGGAATGATGTGAGACGCGCCCTGCATGAAGGTGCGGACCTGAGCCAGCCGGGCGATACGCCGCTGGAACAGCACTGACAGAGCCGAGACTTGTCCCTTGAGAGAGTTGAGGGACAGTCCCAGCTGCAGACCGGACTGTAGAAAGGACAGAAGGGTCGGCAAGGAAAAACGCCAAGGAGGATGGCCGGAAGAGCGACACCAGGACAGGAAAATTTTCCAAGTCCTGTGATAGATCTTGGCAGAGGAAGACTTACGGGCCCGAGTCATAGTGGAGATGACTTCAGGGGGGATACCAGAAGCCGTCAAGATCCAGGACTCAAGAGCCACGCCGTCAATCTGAGAGCCGCAGAATTCTGGCGGAAAAACGGACCTTGTGAGAGAAGGTCTGGACGGTCCGGAAGATGCCACGGCACCTCTACGGACAGATGGAGCAAGTCTGGGTACCAAGCTCGCCTGGGCCAGTCCGGAGCAATGAGGATGACTCGACTGCCCTCCATTCTGATCTTGCGCAGAACTCTGGGCAAGAGAGCTAGAGGGGGAAACACGTAGGACAGACGAAACTGGGACCAGTCTTGAACCAGAGCGTCCGCGGCGAATGCCTGAGGATCGTGGAAGCGAGCCACGTAAACCGGAACCTTGTTGTTGTGACGGGATGCCATTAGGTCCACGTCCGGAGTGCCCCACTTGCGGCAGATTGACTGAAACACTGCCGGATGCAGGGACCACTCGCCACTGTCCACGGTTTGACGGCTGAGATAATCTGCCTCCCAGTTTTCCACGCCTGGGATGTGGACTGCGGATATGGTGGACTTGGAGTCCTCCACCCATTGAAGGAAGCGTTGTACCTCCAACATTGCCAGGCGGCTGCGTGTCCCGCCTTGGTGATTGATGTAGGCAACCGCTGTCGCGTTGTCTGACTGGACTCGGATGTGCTTGCCCGCCAATAGGTGGTGAAAAGCTAGGAGAGCCAGAAGCACGGCTCTGGTTTCCAGCACATTGATCGAGAGGGCTGACTCGGACGGAGTCCAAGTGCCCTGTGCTCGGTGGTGGAGACATACCGCTCCCCAGCCGGATAGACTGGCATCCATGGTGAGGGTCACCCAGGACGGGGCCAGGAAGGAGCGTCCCTGAGACAGAGAGAGGGGCCGAAGCCACCACTGAAGAGAGCTCCTGGTCTGTGGCGACAGAGCCACTAACCTGTGCAAGGAGGAAGGCCGCTTGTCTCAACAGCGGAGAATGTCCAGCTGCAGTGGACGCAGATGGAACTGGGCAAAGGGAACAGCCTCCATTGACGCCACCATCTGACCCAGCACCTGCATTAGGTGCCTGATGGAATAACGGCGGGGCCTCAGCAGAGAGCGCACCGCCAGTTGGAGGGACTGCTGTTTGATTAAGGGCAACTTCACAAGTGCCGGCAGAGTCTCGAACTGCATCCCTAGGTACGTGAGCCTCTGGGTCGGAGTCAGAGTGGATTTGGGCAGATTGACAAGCCAGCCGAATTAGGCTAGAGTGGCGAGAGTGAGCGAGACACTCGGCTGACAGTCTGCGCTGGATGAAGCCTTGACTAGAAGGTCGTCCAGGTAAGGAATCACTGCCAACCCCTTGAGGTGCAGAACCGCAACCACTGCTGCCATGACCTTGGTGAATACCCGAGGGGCCGTGGCTAACCCGAAGGGAAGAGCCACGAATTGGAAATGTTCCTCTCCGATTGCAAAACGTAGCCAACGCTGGTGTGAAACTGCAATTGGCACATGGAGATAGGCATCTCTGATGTCGATGGATGCCAGGAAATCCCCTTGGGTCATTGAGGCAATGACTGACCGCAGAGACTCCATGCGAAAATGCCGCACCTGAACATGCTTGTTGAGAAGCTTGAGATCCAGGATGGGCCGGAAGGTACCGTCCTTTTTTGGAACTAGGAAGAGATTTGAGTAGAAACCTCTGAACCGTTCCCGGGCGGGAATCGGTACAATTACTCCGTTGGCCTGCAAGGATGCCACGGCCTGAGAGAAGGCGGCGGCCTTGGAGCAAGGGGGAGTTAACAGAAAAAATCTGTCTGGCATGTTTGAAGAGAATTCTATCCTGTAGCCGTGGGAGATGATATCCCGCACCCACTGATCGGAGACGTGTTGAAACCACGCGTCGCCAAAGTGTGAGAGCCTGCCACCGACTAAGGACGTTGCTGGCGCGGACAGATAGTCAAGAGGAGGCTGCCTTAGTGGCAGCAGCTCCTGTGGTCTTCTGTGGATGCGCTCTTGTGCGCCAGTTGGATTTTTGGTCCTTGGCTGAGTTAGTGGACGAGGCCGAGGGCTTAGAGGACGACCAGTTGGAGGAACGAAAGGAACGAAACCTCGACTGATTCCTACCCTGGACAGGTTTTCTGATTTTGGTTTGTGGCATGGAAGTACTCTTCCCGCCAGTAGCTTCCTTAATAATTTCATCCAGCTGTTCACTGAACAGCCTGGACCCAGCAAAAGGGAGTCCAGCAAGGTACTTCTTTGAAGAAGCATCTGCCTTCCACTCTCGAAGCCACAAGATCCTGCGGATAGCGAGGGAATTAGCCGAAGCCACCGCAGTGCGGTGAGAAGCCTCCAGCATGGCAGACATGGCATAGGATGAAAAAGCTGAAGCTTGGGAAGTTAAGGTAACCATTTCGGGCATAGATTCCCTGGCGAGGGAATGCATCTCCTCTAGAGAAGCAGAGATGGCTTTGAGAGCCCACACTGCTGCAAAAGATGGGGAGAACGAGGCCCTTGCCGCCTCATATACAGATTTGGCCAGAAGGTCAACCTGGCGGACAGTGGAATCCTTAAGAGAGGTGCCATCAGCCACTGATACAACGGTCCAGGCTGAGAGTCTAGACACTGGGGGGTCTACCTTTGGTGAATGAGCCCACTCCTTGACCACCTCAGGTGGAAAGGGAAAACGGTCATCAGAACCACGCTTTGGGAAGCGTTTGTCAGGACAGGCCCTGGGCTTGGTCACAGCGGCCTGAAAACTGGAGTGGTTAAAGAACACACTCTTTGTCCTCTTAGGCGAGGTAAACTGGTGCTTTTCTGCCAGAGAGGGTTGCTCCTCTGATACTGGCGGATTGAGATCCAGTACAGAATTAATGGACGCAATCAAATCACTAACATCTGAGTCACTTTCGGACAGATCAATGGGGCACATGGAGTTAGCCTCCGAGCCCCCTGTAAAGGCATCCTCCTTGTCCCGCGAGTCAGCTTCTGAAACAGAGCCGCGGGACGAGGAAGGAGAGCGAGCCCTGCGTCTGCTTTTAGGACCAGATGATGAATCCTCTGTGAGCTCCGATCCTGAGAGAGCCCTAGCAGCAGAGGCACCCTGTGAAGGGGGCTGATGCATGTTCAGCAAAGTCCTGGACAGCTGTCCCATGGAGTCAGCAAAAGACTGGGAGATAGACCTAGATAAGGATTCTACCCAAGCCGGGGGTTCAGCCACAGGAGCCGGAGCAGCCGGAGAGACCACTGGGGGTGCGATTCCAGGCTGAGGCATTGTCAGGTTAGAGCAGGCATCACAATGTGGATAGGTGCTCGGTTCAGGCAGTAGGAGCTTACATGCAGTGCATACTGAATACAGCTTTGGAGCCTTGCTCCTCGTGTGAGACATGCTGCTGGAGTGGGGGCTCTGCCAGAATGACCCCCAGAGAGTATATACAGAGGTCCACAACCAGAGGTTGTGGCTTACCAGACCGCTGGAGCGGTGTTGTGTGCCCTCCAGATCCCGAAGCCCGGACCCCCAAGCACCTCAGCAGGGATGCTGCAGACCAGTGCTGATCGCAGGGATAAACGCTGAGAAAATGGCCGCCGGAGCGAAGAGAGGGGGCGGGACTTACTCTGGGAGCGGGATCTGGAGGGCCATAGAGACTTACAGTGGAGGAGACATGTACCCAGTGAGGAGTGTCCCTCCCCTGTGCAGAACGGCCGCTGGGCGGAGCCGCGCTGTCCCTCTGCATGAATGACATGCGAGGGCAGTGAAACCGAAAGTAGGCCTCCGGCGAAGCCAGGGCCTAAATTTGAGCGGTGCGGCTGGCGCGCAGGCACCATCGGCGCGGTTCTCAGGCGACAGCCAGAGAACCCGCCGGAAATGTCACAAAACTCACTCAGCACACTCTCCCACAACAATAAAGTACAGGGACCCCCAATATATAAACGTCTCAGGTACTTAGCTTGCTGAGACGCAGGGTTCCAAGTCTCTGGGGATGAGTGCTCCGGTCCAGCAGGATCCTGAAGGGCTGCGGATGGAGACCGGTTTCCTGTCAAGCATGGAGAACCGTGCTGGCTCCCACTTCAAGCCAGAGCCCAGGAGGGATGGTGAAGGAGCACGGCATGTAAGGCTCCAGCCTTGGAATCAACCTTAACAGCACCGCCGACACAGTGGGGTGAGAAGGGACATGCCGGGGGTCCAGGCTTGGACCCGCTTTCTTCAAACTCTTTCCAAAAATCAAAAATCAGATGAGAATGCATGTGTGGATGTATGCGTCCTGAACACAAAGCGATAAACTGGCTAGATCTGATTCTCCAGGGGGTGTATAAGCTCAGAGGGAGGAGCTACACTTTTGAGTGTAGTACTTTGTGTGTCCTCCGGAGGCAGAAGCTATACACCCAATGTCTGGGTCTCCCATAGGAACGATAAAGAAAAAAAATAAACGTTTATATTCACCTGTTCCTCACTCCCTCCAGCACCGATCATCTTCCGCTCTGCGCCGCTGATCTGTGTGTGTGGAGCCGTTCCCCTGCAGCATCGCGATGTCTTCCTGTCTGTGCCGATCAGCTGATCAGCACAGATCAGCTGACCGGCACAGACAGGAAGGCATCGCGTGCTGCACACAGACAGGAAGACATCGCGTGCTGCAGGTGGACGGCTCCACACACGGGGACGCGTGAGTACACTGATTCACTGCACCCCGCGCTGATTATGTGCGGGGTGCAGTGAATATAGCCGCACATGATCGCTCCAGGCTGTAATTGCCAGGGGTGATCATGCGGACCGGCTCTTTACTATGCGCGCTTCCCCGCTCGTCCTCCCGCCCACCTGTCAGCGCCGGCTTCTGCGCTGAGAAATGGGCGGGAGGATGGGCGTGCATATGTAATGAGCGGGCCCACGTGGTCACAGCAGGCTGCTACAGCCTGCTCGTGCCCCCGATGACCCGGTCCACTGCAGCTCCCTCATTCCCGGCCGCAGCCCTATAGTCAGACCATAAGACGCACCCCCAACAATTGGGGGGGAAAAAGTGCGTCTTATGGTCCGATAAATACGGTAGGTATATATATGTATTATATATATATATATATATATATATATATATATATATATATATATATTTTTATATTTATATATTTTTATTTTTTTTTTAATTTTTTTTTTTAAAAAAACAATCTTAGGACAGGTTTGGCATTGCAACTCATTGCCACCTATGCGAACAAGACTAAGATGCAATATCGGGCATAACAATTTTGGGATGTTTTGGGACCAGACACTTTTCAAGAGGATCTTTCAGCATCCAATTTACAGAATAATTACATTTTATTTATTGGTATCTGCATTGTGCCATTCCTCTGAAAAAATTATGAGTAAATTGACAACGGGGTATCATCAGTTGGGGGTGCTGACCCCTAAAAAAAACTCATTATCCAATCGGCACCGCCATATGCAGCCCTTTCCCCCCCCCTCGTCACTGACAATAGCCCATTATCAATATATTCATAAACTTCTGGGAAGAATAAGGGAGCACTGGTACAGAGTACAGTTATTATTTTATGGGGAATACAGTTTACTAAGAGCAGATATTTCGGGAAAGGCGACAGGTCGTCCATATTCTCTCACCATACTAGTTAAGTCATTTGATCATACGTGCCTTGTTCCATGAAAATAGTAGTCGCTGCTGCAGGTCAGGACAACTGCTGATAACTTCAGGGTCCAGGAGATCCAACCAGTCGATGAGGAGACCAGAAGAAGGCTTGGCACGTGATGCTTCAAGGCTGCAAAAGAGAAAGAAAAACTGCATTTATCCTCTATAAATTTATGGTAGTCTGCGACTTTACACTGATAGCCCATACTTAGGATAAGGCCGGAGGTCAGAATTGCGAGTGACTCACGTGTAATACGCGCGAGTCTTGTATTGCATCACCCGGCACGGCCACACACTCTCCAGACAGGAGCGGGTCAGCTGCATGTATTTCTATGTAGCTGAGACGCTCCTGCCCAGAGATCGGCAGGCTGTGCTGGGTGATACAATGCGAGACTCGCGCGTATTACACATGAGTCACTCGCAAGTGTGACTCCGGCCTTATCATCAATGTCTGATCGGCCGAGGACCTACACCCTGCACCGCCGCCGATCAGCTGTTCTTGGTGTCGGCCATAACTGCACAATCACAGAGCTGCAAAGCTCCATCTATTTTATTGTAGCCGCAGCCAGATACTACACATTTGCTTGGCATTCAAATCAATAGGGAGCGCATGTGTAGTACCCATCCACACAAAGGGTCTGTAAATGCTTTAACTAGCTGGATGCTTTTGCAAAAATGTTACAAATCCGTCATAACTTCCGATTCTGACTGCGCTCTCTGCTACCACCTCCCTTAGGTCAGTGTTTTATACTGCTGGGAATACAAGGTTGTCCGCAGATTCCAAAAACATAGGAGAAAGGAAAAAAGTATGCACAGTGTCGGGGAGGGCAGAGAAAACAGAGGGTAGAAAAGAAGGCAAGCACATGAGAATAAATGCAGGATAAAAATTGCTGCTGTATGAGCTTTAAAGAACAAACAAAAAAAAAAAAAACAGCAGCACCCTGGATACATACAGAGACAATACAGCCTATATTACAGAGAGAGGCACTCCCGAAGAAAAAAAAAAGGGGAAACCTGGATCAGGCTGTAAGCTGCATATTTGGACATGTGACAGTAAATAAAGGGTGCTGAAATTTAGAGCAAAAAAAGAAAATAAAATATATAGTGAGTGTGTGTGTGTAATATATATGTGTTTGTGTGTATGTGTGTGTATGTATGTGTGTAAAATATATAGGGTGTATAATATATATATATATTTATTATGTGTATGTATGTATGTATGTATGTATATGTGTGTGTGTGTGTATGTATGTATGTGTGTGTACGTATGTGTGTACGTATATGTGTGTATGTGTGTACGTATATGTGTGTATGTGTGTACGTATATGTGTGTGTGTGTGTATGTATGTATGTGTGTGCGTGTGTGTATGTATGTGTGTGCGCGTGTATGTGTCTGCGCGTGTGTGTGTATGTATGTGTGTGTGTGCATATATATGTGTGTGTTTGTGTGTGTGTGTGTATGTGCGTGTATGTGTGTGTATATGCGTGTGCTAGCGTATGTGTGCAAAAACTGTTACAAAGCTTGTTAGAAGCACTAGATGCTCTGTCCTCCATGCTTTACCCTACTGCTCTGTGGATTAGATGCGGCACATACCGGACTCGCCAGAAAGTCATATTGACACATTGTTTCCAGTATATACCCGTAGTGCCCACCTGCAGCTCTCGCTCCCCTTCTTCCCCAGCGCCTCCTCCTGCTCCTGCAGTAGTAGAGAGCTCACTACAGCAACAGGGCCCGTGGCCGTAAACCGGGATGTGGTTTCTATTGTTACCGACAGCAGGACAGTCAGAAATTCCTCCAAATAGGGAGACTTTGCTTCGATCATTCCTTGGAGAACTAAGAATTGTGAAGAAAGGAACAGAAATTAATTATTATTATTAGATCCCAGTATTAAATAAGAATTAAATCAGTTGTGTTGAATCGATTCTCTGCACTGGTCATAAAATGCCGGCTACGTGGAAACAATTTTAAAAGACTGAAGATATCCCAAGTACATCCGAAAGGAGGAAAGACTTACCACCGTGACTTCTGCTGGTCACAAGAGGTAGCAAAGCTAGTCTAGTGCAAGAACAAATTTTGGAAAAGCCATGCAACCAAAAAAAGAGAATTTTGTTACTTACCGTAAATTCTTTTTCTTATAGTTCCGACATGGGAGACCCAGACCATGGATGTATAGCTACTGCCTCCGGAGGACACACAAAGTACTACACTAAAAGTGTAGCTCCTCCCTCCGAGCATATACACTCCCCGGATGACAAATCCAACCAGTTTAGTGCCAAAGCTGAAGGAGGACATCCACCCATAAGTAGAGATAGAGTAAACCCCGGAATAACCGGAACCTCTGTCTACAACAACAGCCGGTGAAAACACACGGAACAAGAAAGCTGCCAACAGGCAACAGGGAGGGTGCTGGGTCTCCCATGTCGGAACTATAAGAAAAAGAATTTACGGTAAGTAAACAAAATTCTCTTTTTCTTCATCGTTTCTTATGGGAGACCCAGACCATGGGACGTCTCAAAGCAGTCCATGGGTGGGAAATAAACAGAAACTGAGAAGTAGGCGAAACCTAACTTCACAAATGGGCGACAGCCGTCCGAAGGATGCGTCTGCCCAAGCTCGCATCTGCCGAAGCATGAGCATGCACTTGGTAGTGCTTCGAAAAGGTGTGCAGACTAGACCAAGTGGCAGCCTGACAGACCTGCTGAGCCGTAGCCCAAGAGGCACCGACAGCTCTGGTCGAGTGCGCCTTAATCCCCGGCGGGGGAGGCACCTGAGAACATTGGTAGACATCGGATATGGCCGACCTAATCCAACGAGCTAGGGTCGGTTTAGAAGCCGAGAGACCCTTGCGCTGACCTGTGGTCAGCACAAAAAGAGAGGTGCACCGCCTGAAAAAAACAGCGGTGACACAGATCCGGAGCGTCCGCACCAAATCTAAAACATGCAACGCTTTCTCAAAGCGATGCACAGGGGCCGAACAAAGGGAGGACAATGAAATGTCCTGGTTAAGGTGGAAAGGAGACACCACCTTAGGGAGAAGGCCCGGAGTCAGACGGAGAACCACCTTGTCTTGGTGAAAAAAAACAAAAAAGGGTGACTCCGAAGAGAGCACAGTCAAATCAGAGACTCTCCTGAGAGAAATTATGGCCACCAGAAAGACCACTTTCTGTGAAAGACGAAACAACGAAACCTCCCTAAGAGGCTCAAAGGGGGGTTTCTGTAAGGCCATGAGGACCAGATTAAGGTCTCAGGGATCCAGAGACCGCCGGTAAGGCGGAATGTTGTGAGATGCGCCCTGCATGAAGGTGCGCATCTGGGCCAGCCGGGCGATACGCCGCTGGAACAACGCTGACAGAGCCGAAACCTGTCCCTTGAGGGAATTGAGGGACAGTCCTAGCTGCAGGCCGGACTGTAGAAGGACAGGATGGTCGGCAAGGAAAAACGGCCAAGGAGCATGGCCGGAAGAACGACACCAGGACAGGAAAATTCTCCAAGTCCTGTGGTAAATCCTGGCCGAGGAAGACTTCCGAGCCTGAATCATAGTGAAGATGACCTCGGAAGGAATGCCTGAAGCCGTAAGGATTCAGGGCTCAAGAGCTACGCCGTCAATCTGAGAGCCGCAGAATTCTGGCGGAAAACGGACCTTGTGAGAGAAGGTCTGGCCTGTCCGGGAGATGCCACAGCACCTCTACGGACAGACGGAGCAGGTCTGGGAACCAAGCTCGCCTGGGCCAGTCTGGGGCGATGAGTACGACCCGACGGCCCTCCATTCTGATCTTGCGCAGGACTCTGGGCAAGAGAGCTAGAGGGGGAAACACGGAGGCCAGACGGAACTGGGACCAATCTGAAACCAGCGCGTCCGCTGCCAAGGCCCGAGGATCGTGGGAGCGAGCCACGTAAACCGGGACCTCGTTGTTGTGCCGGGTTGCCATTAGATCCACTTCCGGAGTGCCCTGCCTGCTAAATTGACCGGAACACTGCCGGATGCAGGGCCCACTCGCCGCTGTCCACGGTTTGACGGCTGAGATAATCTGCCACCCAGTTTTCTACGCCTGGGATGTGGACTGCGGATATGGTGGACTTGGAGTCCTCCGTCCACTGAAGGATATGTTGAACTTCCAACATTGCTAGGCGGCTGCAAGTCCCGCCTTAGGTGATTGATGTAGTCAACTGCTGTCGCGTTGTCTGACTGGACTCGAATGTGCTTGCCCGCCGACAGGTGGTGAAAAACTGCGAGAGCTAGGAGTACAGCCCTGATTTCCAGCACATTGATCGAGAGGGCTGATTCGGACGGAGTCCAAGTGCCCTGTGCTCGGTGGTGGAGAAACACTGCTCCCCAGCCGGATAGACTGGCATCCGTGGTGAGAATCACCCAGGACGGGGCCAGAAAGGAGCGTCCCTGGGACAGAGAGAGGGGCCGAAGCCACCACTTAAAGAGAGCTCCTGGTCTGTGGCGACAGAGCCACCAGCCTGTGCAAGGAAGAGGTTCCTTGTCCCAACAGCGGAGAATGTCCAGCTGCAGGGGACGCAGATGGAACTGGCAAAGGGAACCGCCTCCACTGACGCCACCATCTGACCCAGCACCTGCATGAGGTGCCTGATGGAATGACAGCGGAGCCTCAGCAGAGAGCGAACCGCCAGATGAAGGGACAGCTGATTGACTAAGGGCAGCTTCACAAGTGCCAGCAGAGTCTCAAATTGCATCCCTAGGTACGTAAGTTCCTGGGTCGAGGTCAGAGTGGACTTGCAAGCGTGGCGAGAGTGAGCGAGACACTCCGCTGAGAGTGAGCGAGACACTCCGCTGAGAGTGAGCGAGACACTCCGCTGAGAGTGAGCGAGACACTCCGCTGAGAGTGAGCGAGACACTCCGCTGAGAGTGAGCGAGACACTCCGCTGAGAGTGAGCGAGACACTCCGCTGACAGTCTGCACTGGATGAAACCCTGACTAGAAGGTCGTCCAGGTAAGGAATCACTACCAACCCCTGGAGGAGCAGAACCGCAACCACTGCTGCCATGACCTTGGTGAATACACGAGGGGCCGTGGCTAACCCCAAGGGGAGAGCCACGAATTGGAAATGTTCCTCTCCGATTACAAAACGTAGCCAACGCTGGTGTGAAACTGCGATTGGCACATGCAGATAGACATCTCTGATGTCGATGGATGCTAAGAAATTTCCTTGGGTCATTGACTGATCGCAGAGATTCCATGCAAAAATGCCGCACCTGAACATGCTTGTTGAGAAGCTTGAGATCCAGGTCGGAAGGCACCGTCCTTTTCGGGCACTAGGAAGAGATTTGAGTAGAAATCTCAGAACCGTTCCCAGTCAGGAACTGGTACAATTACTCCATTGGCCTGCAAGAATGCCACGGCCTGTGAGAAGGCGGCGGCCTTGGAGCAGGGGGGAGTTGACAGAAAAAATCTGTTTGGCGGGCTGGATAGAATTCTATTCTGTAGCCGTGGGAGATGGTAACCCACACCCACTGATCGAAGACGTGTTGAAACCACACGTCACCCAAGAGGGAGAGCCTGCCACCGACCAAGGACGTTACTGGCGCAGCCAGATAATCAAGAGGAGGCTGCCTTAGTGGCAGCAGCTCCTGCCGACTTAGGACGTGGCTTCATGCGCCAGTTGGTTTACGGACCTTGGCTGAGTCAGTGGACGAGGCCGAGGGCTTAGAGGACGACCAGTTAGAGGAACGAAAGGAACGAAACCTCGACTGGTTCCTGCCCTGGACAGGTTTCCTGCGTTGTGGCATGGAAGTACTCTTCCTGCCAAAAACGTCCTGAATAATTTCATCCAGTTGATCACCAAATAGACTGGTCCCGGCAAAAGGGAGTCCAGCAATGAACTTCTTAAGAAGCATCTGCCTTCCACTCTCGAAGCCACAGGAACCTGCGGATAGCGAGGGAAGTAGCCGAGGCCACCGCAGTGCGGTGACAGTCTCCAGCATGGCAGACATGGCATAGGATGAAAAGACTGAAGCCTGGAAGTTAAGGCAACCATTTCGGGCATAAAGTCCCTGGTGAGGGAATGCATCTCCTCCCGAGAAGCAGAGATGGCTTTGAGAGCCCGCACTGCTGCAAAAGATGGGGAGAACGAGGCCCCTGCCGCCTCATATATAGATTTGGCCAGAAGGACAACCTGGCGGACAGTGGGATCCTTAGAGAGGTGCCGTCAGCCACTGATACAACTGTCCGGGCTGAAGTCTAGACACCGGAGGGTCCACCCTTGGTGAATGAGCCCACTCCTTGACCACCACTGGTGGAAGGGGGAAACAGTCATCAGAACCACGCTTTGGAAAGCGTCAGTCAGGACAGGCTCTGGGCTTGGTCACAGTAACCTGAAGCTGGAGTGGATAAGGAACACACTCCTTGTTCTCTTAGGCAAGGTATACTGATGCTTTTCTGCCAGAGAGGGGTGCTCCCCTGATACAGGCGGATTGAGGTCCAGTACAAATATAATGGACGCAATCAAATCATTAGCATCTGCGTCACTCCGGACAGATCAATGGGGTACATGGAGAAGCGTCCGAGCCCCCAGTAAAGGCATCCTCCTTGTCCTGCGAGTTGTCAGCTCGTGAACCAGAGCCGCGGGGCGAGGAGGGAAAGGGGACCCTGCGTCTCCATTTTAGGAGGACGGGGTCTGAGACCAGATGAAGAATCGTCTGTGAGCTTTGCTGAGCGAGCCGTAGCAGCAGAAGCGCCCTGAGGAGGGGGCTCATGCATGCTCAGCAGTGTCCGGGACAGCTGTCCCCTGGAGAGAGGGATTCTACCCAAGCCGGGGGTAATGAGCCCACTTGGAGCAGCCGGAGGGACCACTGGGGATGAGCCTCCAGGCTGAGGCACCACTATGTTAGAGCAGGCATCACAATGTGGTTATGTGCTCGGTACAGGCAGTACGAGCCTACAGCAGTGCATAATAAGAACAGCCTTGCAGCACTGCTCTGATATGAGACATGCTGCAGAAGTGGGGGCTCTGTCCAGGATGACCCTCAGCAGAGTATATAAACAGAGTATATAAGCAGCTGCACAACCGGAGGTTGTGACTTGCCAGACCGTTTACATAGAGACATCTCTGTGCCCTCCAGATGCCCCAGCCCAGGCCCCCATTTGTCACAATGTGTTATGCAGACATTGAGAACGCTGAGAAAATGGCGTCCGCAGCCTGCGTCTCCACGAGGAGAGGGGGCGGGGCCTACTGTGAGAGCAGGACGGAGGGCAAATGAGGCATACGGGGGAGGGAATCTTTCCTCAGTGAGGAGTGTCCCTTCCCTGTGCTGACCAGCCGCTGGGCGGAGCCACACTGTCCCACTGCACTGACTGACATGCAGGGGAAGAGAATCGAAACTAGGCCTCTGGCGAAGCCGGGGCCTAGATTTAAACATGCGGCCAGCGTGCAGGCACCATCGGCGCGGTTCTCCAGAGAAAACTGGAGAACCGGCCGGAAATGTTAACACAGTTATAAAACACACTCCCCCCAATAAATAAGGTACAAGGGACCCCTGGAAAGACCACCGTCTGTGGTAATAACGTCTCAGTACTTAGCTTGTGAGACGCAGGTGCCAGGTCCCTGGGGGGTGATCGCTCCGTCCGTCAGGATCCTGAACAGGGCTGCGGATGGAGACCGGTCTCCTGCAAAGCAGTGAGAACCGTGATGGCTCCCACTTCAAGCCAGAGCCCGAGGGATGGTGAAGGAGCGCAGCATGAAAAAGGGCTCCAGCCCTGAAATCAACCTTAACAGCACCGCCGACACAGTGGGGTGAGAAGGGACATGCCAGGAGTCCAGATTGGACCCGCTTTTCTTCCAAATCTTTGAAATCAAAAATCAGAGGATGCATGTGTGTGTGTGACCTCCTGAACACAAAGCATTGAACTGGTTGGATTTGTCATCCGGGGAGTGTATATGCTCGGAGGGAGGAGCTACACTTTTAGTGTAGTATTTTGTGTGTCCTCCGGAGGCAGTAGCTATACACCCATGGTCTGGGTCTCCCATAAGGAATGATGAAGAAAAGAGAATTTTGTTACTTACCGTAAATTCTTTTTCTTATAGTTCCGTATTGGGAGACCCAGACCATGGGTGTTTAGCTTCTGCCTCCGGAGGACACACAAAGTACTACACTTAAAAGTGTAGCTCCTCCCTCTGAGCTTATACACCCCCTGGTAGCCAGTCCTAGCCAGTTTAGTGCAAAAGCTGAAGGAAAATAGCCACCCACAAGTAGAACCAAGTAAGAACCGGAACAACCGGAGACTCTGTCCACGACAACAGCCGGTGATAACACACGGAACAAGAAAATTGGCAACAGGGAGGGAGCTGGGTCTCCCAATACGGAACTATAAGAAAAAGAATTTACGGTAAGTAACAAAATTCTCTTTTACTTTATCGTTCCTTTGGGAGACCCAGACCATGGGACGTTCCAAAGCTGTCCCTGGGTGGGAATAAACAGAAAAAACAAAGAAGTAGGCAGAGCCTAACTTCACAAGTGGGCGACAGCCGCCTGAAGGATGCGTCTGCTCAAGCTCGCCTCAGCCGAAGCATGAGCATGCACTTGGTAGTGCTTCGAAAAAGTATGCAGGCTAGTCCAAGTGGCAGCCTGACAGACTTGTTGAGCCGTAGCCTGGTGCCTAAAAGCCCAAGAGGCACCGACAGCTCTGGTCGAGTGTGCTTTGATCCCCGGCGGGGGAGGCACCTGAGTACTCTGGTAGGCGTCCGAAATGGTCGATCTAATCCAACGGGCCAAGGTCGGCTTAGAAGCAGAGAGACCCTTGCGCCGCCCTGTGGTTAGCACAAAAAGAGAGGTGCACCGCCTAAGCGCAGCGGTGCGAGACACATAGATCCGGAGAGCACGCACCAGATCTAGAGTATGCAGCGCTTTCTCAAAGCGATGAACAGGGGCCGGACAGAAGGAAGGCAAGGAAATATCCTGGTTAAGGTGGAAGGGAGAGACCACCTTAGGAAGAAAGTCCAGGGTCGGACGGAGAACTACCTTGTCTTGGTGAAAAACCAAAAAAGGTGACTCCGAGGAGAGCGCAGCCAAATCAGAGACTCTCCTGAGAGAACTTATGGCAACTAGAAAGGCCACCTTTTGAGAAAGACGATACAAAGAAACCTCCCTAAGGGGCTCGAAAGGGGGTTTCTGCAATACCGTGAGGACCAAGTTAAGGTCCCAGGGATCCAAGGGCCGCCGATAAGGCGGAATGATGTGAGACGCACCTTGCATGAAGGTGCGGACCTGAGCCAGCCGGGCGAGACGCCGCTGGAACAGCACTGATAGAGCTGAGACTTGTCCCTTGAGAGAGTTGAGGGACAGTCCTAGCTGCAGACCGGACTGTAAAAAAGACAGAAGGGTCGGCAACGAGAATGGCCAAGGAGAATGGCCGGAAAAGCGACACCAGGACAGGAAAATTTTCCAAGTCCTGTGATAGATCTTGACGGAGGAGAACTTACGGGCCCGAGTCATAGTGGAGATGACTTCAGGAGGAACACCAGAAGCCGTCAAAATCCAGAACTCAAGAGCCACGCCGTCAATTTGAGTGCCGCAGAATTCGGGCGGAAAAACGGACCTTGCGAGAGCAGGTCTGGACGGTCCGGAAGATGCCACGGCATCTCCACGGACAGTTGGAGCAGGTCCGGATACCAAGCTCGCCTGGGCCTGTCTGGTGCAATGAGGATGACTCGACGGCCCTCCATTCTGATCTTGCGCAGGACTCTGGGCAAGAGAGCTAGAGGAGGAAACACGTAGGACAGACGAAACTGGGACCAGTCTTGAACCAGAGCGTCCGCGGCGAAGGCCTGAGGATCGTGGGAGCGAGCCACGTAAACCGGAACCTTGTTGTTGTGACGGGATGCCATTAGGTCCACGTCCGGAGTGCCCCACTTGCGGCAGATTGACTGAAACACTGCCGGGTGCAGGGACCACTCGCCAGTCCACGGATTGACGGCTGAGATAATCTGCCTCCCAGATTTCTACGCCAGGGATGTGGAGTGCGGATATGGTGGACTTGGAGTCCTCCGCCCATTGAAGAATGCGTTGGACCTCCAACATTGCCAGGCGGCTGCGTGTCCCGCCTTGGTGATTGATGTAGGCAACCACTGTCGCGAGGCAATGACTGATCGCAGAGACTCCATGCGAAAATGCCGCACCCGGACATGCTTGTTGAGAAGCTTGAGATCCAGGATGGGCCGGAAGGTACCGTCCTTTTTTGGAACTAGGAAGAGATTTGAGTAAAAACCTCTGAACCGTTCCTGAGCGGGAACTGGGACAATCACTCCGTTTGCCTGCAAGGACGCCACGGCCTGCGAGAAGGCGGCGGCCTTGGAGCAGGGGGGAGTTGAGAGAAAAAATCTGTTTGGGAGGGCTGGAAGAGAATTCTATCCTGTAGCCGTGAGATATGATGTCTCTCACCCACTGATCGGAGACTTGCTTTAACCAAGCGTCGCCAAAGTGGGAGAGCCTGCCACCGACTAAGGACGTGGCTGGAGCGGGCCGAGAGTCATGAGGAAGCTGCCTTAGTGGCAGAACCTCCTGCGGTCTTCTGCGGACGCACTTTTGGGCGCCAGTTGGATTTCTGATCCTTGGCTGAGTTAGCGGACGAGGCGGAAGGCTTAGAGGATGACCATTTGGAGGAACGAAAGGAACGAAACCTCGATTGATTCCTACCCTGGGCGGGTTTCCTGGTCTTGGTTTGTGGCATGGAAGTACTCTTCCCGCCAGTAGCTTCTTCAATGATTTCATCCAGCTGTTCACCAAACAGCCGTGAACCAGCAAAAGGGAGCCCAACAAGAAACTTCTTGGAAGAAGCATCTGCCTTCCACTCTCGAAGCCACAAAATCCTGCGGATAACAAGAGAATTAGCTGAAGCCACCGCAGTGCGGTGAGCAGCCTCTAGCATGGCAGACATGGCATAGGATGAAAAAGCTGAAGCCTGAGCAGTTAAGGTAACCATCTCAGACATAGATTCCTTGGTGAGGGAATGCATCTCCTCTAGAGAAGCAGAGATGGCTTTGAGAGCCCACACTGCTGCAAAAGTCGGGGAAAACGCGGCCCCCGCAGCTTCATACACAGATTTGGCCAGAAGGTCAATCTGACGGTCAGTGGAATCCTTAAGTGAGGTGCCGTCAGCCACCGACACAACGGTCCGGGCTGATAGCCTAGACACCGGAGGGTCTACCTTTGGGGAGTGAGACCACTCCTTGACTACCTCAGGTGGAAATGGAAACCGGTCATCAGAACCACGCTTTGGAAAGCGTTTGTCAGGGCAGGCCCTGGGTTTGGTCACAGCAGTCTGAAAACTGGAGTGGTTAAAGAACACACTCTTCCCTCTCTTAGGCGAGGTAAACTAAAGTTTTTCTGCCAAAGAGAGTTGCTCCTCTGACACTGGCGGATTGAGATGGGATACACAGCCTCCGAGCCCGCAGTGAGGGCATCCTCCTCATCTTGAGAGTCAGCTCTTGAGACAGAGCCGTGGGATGGGGAGGGGGAGGAAACCCTGCGCCTTCTCTTAGAAGGACGGGGTCTGGGATCAGATGATGAATCCTCCGTGAGCTCCGATGGACGGAGGTCAGAGGATAGGAGTCCTCTGTCAAGAGTATTAGAGGCACCCTGTGAGGGGGGCTGATGCATATTCATCAAAGTCCTGGACAAAAGCCCCATGGATTCAGCAAATGACTGGGATATGGACCTAGAAAAGGACTCTACCCAGGCCGGGGGTTCAATCACAGGTGCAGCAGCAGCCTGAGAGACCACTGGGGGTGAGACTCCAGGCTGTGGCACCGCCAAGTTAGAGCAGACATCACAATGTGGATAGGTGCTCGGCTCAGGCAGCAGGAGCTTACATGCAGTGCATGCAGAAAAAAGCTTTGGAGCCTTGCTCCTTGTGTGAGACATGCTGCTGGAGTGGCGGCTTTGCAGAGAATGAACCCCAGGGAGAATATACAGAGGTCCACAACCGGAGACCGGCTGTGGCTTACCAGACCGCTGAGCGCGGTGTTGTGTGCCCTCCAGATCCCGAAGCCCGGTCCCCCAGTCGCAGCACCTCAGCAGAGATGCAGAATGCAGGATGTCCCAGAGCAGAGTGAACTCTGCCTGAGAAGAGGGCGTTCCTATAAAAGAGCGGGAACTGGAGGGCTATAGAGACCTGCAGGGAAGGAGGGACGCCCCAGCAGTGGGGAGTGTCCCTCCCCTGTGTAGAACGGCCGCCGGGAGAAGCTGAACCTGTCCCTCTGCATTAGTGACATGCGAGGGCAGGAAAATGAAACTAGGCCTCCGGCGAAGCCGGGGCCTAAATTTAAGCGGCGAGGCCGACAAGCAGGCACCATCGGCGCGGTTCTCAGGCAAAAGCTAGAGAACCCGCCGGAAAAGTTAAAACAATCACATACAGCATACTCTCCCCTTACAATAAAGAACCGGGACCCCCAACATAAACGTCTCAGGTACTTAGCTTCTGAGACGCAGGGCCATGTCCCTGGGGATGAGTGCTCCGGTCCAACAGAATCCTCAAGGGGCTGTGGATGGAGACCGGACTCCTGCCAGGCATGGAGACCGTGCTGGCTCCCACTTCAAGCCAGAGCCCAGAAGGGATGGAGAAGGAGCGCGGCATGTAAGGCTGCAGCCTTGTAAATCAACCTTAACAACACCGCCGACAAAGTGGGGTGAGAAGGGACATGCCGGGAGTCCAGACATGAACCCGCTTTTCTTCAAACTCTTTCCAAAAGTCAAACAAATCAGATGAGAATGCATGTGTGGATGTATGCCTCCTGACACAAAGCAATAAACTGGCTAGGACTGGCTACCAGGGGGTGTATAAGCTGAGAGGGAGGAGCTACACTTTTAGGTGTAGTACTTTGTGTGTCCTCCGGAGGCAGAAGCTAAACACCCATGGTCTGGGTCTCCCAAAGGAACGATAAAGAAAATATCTGTACGACTTGTTGGCGACTTGCTGATGCACAGCTGTGAAGTTGCATGGTGACCCCATTCTGCGCACCATCATCTCCTGTCTGCACGATTTTCCTACAGGGGAACACAGTCCCTACTGAGAAAGCCAACAAAATGATTGCTGCTTCCTTGACTGACATGTCCTGACCCTTCAGCATATCCCAAAAAAACATCTCTAGTCTGCTATTGTGGGAAAAAAGAAAATTTTGTTTACTTACCGTAAATTCTTTTTCTTATAGTTCCGTATTGGGAGACCCAGACCATGGGTGTTTAGCTTCTGCCTCCGGAGGACACACAAAGTACTACACTTAAAAGTGTAGCTCCTCCCTCTGAGCTTATACACCCCCTGGTGAGCAGACCCAGCCAGTTTAGTGCAAAAGCTGAAGGAGAATAGCCACCCACAAGTAGAACAGAGCAAGAGCCGGAACAACCGGAGACTCTGTCCACGACAACAGCCGGTGATAACACGCGCAACAAGAAATAGCCAACAGGCAACAGGGAGGGTGCTGGGTCTCCCAATACGGAACTATAAGAAAAAGAATTTACGGTAAGTAAACAGAATTCTCTTTTTCTTTATCGTTCCTTTGGGAGACCCAGACCATGGGACGTTCCAAAGCAGTCCCTGGGTGGGAATAAACAGAAAAACTAAGAAGTAGGCAGAACCTAACTTCACAAATGGGCGACCGCCGCCTGAAGGATGCGTCTGCCCAAGCTCGCATCTGCCGAAGCACGAGCATGCACTTGGTAGTGCTTCGAGAAGGTATGCAGGCTAGTCCAAGTGGCAGCCTGACAGACTTGTTGAGCCGTAGCCTGGTGCCTGAAAGCCCAAGAGGCACCGACAGCTCTGGTCGAATGTGCCTTGATCCCCGGTGGGGGAGGCACCTGAGTACTCTGGTAGGCGTCCGAAATGGTCGATCTAATCCAACGGGCTAAGGTCGGCTTAGAAGCAGGGAGGCCCTTGCGCCGACCTGTGGTTAGCACAAAAAGAGAGGTGCACCGCCTAAGCGCAGCGGTGCGAGACACATAGATCCGGAGAGCACGCACCAGGTCCAGAGTATGCAGCGCTTTTTCAAAGCGATGAACAGGAGCCGGACAGAAGGAAGGTAGGGTAATGTCCTGGTTAAGGTGGAAGGGAGAGACCACCTTAGGAAGAAAGTCCGGAGTCGGACGGAGAACCACCTTGTCTTGATGAAAGACTAAAAAAGGTGACTCCGAGGAGAGCGCAGCCAAATCAGAGACTCTCCTGAGAGAAGTTATGGCCACCAGAAAGGCCACCTTCTGAGAAAGACGATACAAAGAAACCTCCCTAAGAGGCTCAAAAGGGGGTTTCTGCAAGACCGTGAGAACCAAGTTAAGGTCCCAGGGGTCCAAGGGCCGCCGGTAAGGCGGAATGATGTGGGACGCGCCTTGCATGAAGGTGCGGACCTGAGCCAGTCGAGCGAGACGCCGCTGGAACAGAACTGACAGAGCCGAAACTTGTCCCTTGAGAGAGTTGAGGGACAGTCCTAGCTGCAGACCGGACTGTAGAAAAGACAGAAGGGTCGGCAGGGAGAATGGCCAAGGAGGATGGTCGGTAGAGCGACACCAGGACAGGAAATTTTCCAAGTCCTGTGATAGATCTTAGCGGAGGAAGACTTACGGGCCCGAGTCATAGTGGAGATGACTTCAAGAGGGATACCAGAAGCCGTCAAAATCCAGGACTCAAGAGCCACGCCGTCAATTTGAGAGCCGCAGAATTCGGGCGTAAAAACGGACCTTGCGAGAGTAGGTCTGGACGGTCCGGGAAATGCCACGGACAGATGGAGCAGGTCTGGAGACCAAGCTCGCCTGGGCCAGTCCGGTGCAATGAGGATGACTCGACGGCCCTCCATTCTGATCTTGCGCAGGACTCTGGGCAAGAGAGCTAGAGGGGGAAACACGTAGGACAGACGAAACTGGGACCAGTCTTGAACCAGAGCGTCTGCGGCGAAGGCCTGAGGATCGTGGGAGCGAGCCACGTAAACAGGAACTTTGTTGTTGTGACGGGATGCCATTAGGTCCACGTCCGGAGTGCCCCATTTGCGGCAGATTGACTGAAACACTGCCGGGTGCAGGGACCACTTGCCACCGTCCACGCTTTGACGGCTGAGATAATCTGCCTCCCAGTTTTCTACGCCTGGGATGTGAACTGCGGATATGGTGGACTTGGAGTCCTCTGCCCATTGAAGGATGCGTTGTACCTCCATTATTGCCAGACGGCTGCGTGTCCCGCCTTGGTGATTGATGTAGGCAACCGCTGTCGCGTTGTCTGACTGGACTCGAATGTGCCTGCCCGCCAACAGGTGGTGAAAAGCTAGGAGAGCTAGAAGCACGGCTCTGGTTTCCAGCACATTGATTGAAAGGGCTGACTCGGAGAGAGTCCAAGTGCCCTGCGCTCTGTGGTGGAGACATACCGCTCCCCAGCCGGATAGACTGGCATCCGTGGTGAGAATCACCCAGGACGGGGCCAGGAAGGAGTGCCCTTGGGACAGGGAGAGGGGCCGAAGCCACCACTGAAGAGAGCTCCTGGTCCGTGGCGACAGAGCCACTAACCTGTGTAAGGAGGAAGGCCGCTTGTCCCAACAGCGGAGAATGTCCAGCTGCAGGGGACGCAGATGGAACTGGGCAAAGGGGACAGCCTCCATGGACGCCACCATTTGACCCAGCACCTGCATCAGACGCCTGAGGGTATAACGGCGGGGCCTCAGCAGAGAGCGCACCGCTAGCTGGAGTGACTGCTGTTTGACTAAGGGCAACTTCACAAGTGCCGGCAAAGTCTCGAACTGCATCCCTAGGTACGTGAGCCTCTGGGTCGGAGTCAGAGTGGATTTGGGAAGATTGACAATCCACCCGAATTGGGCTAGAGTGGCGAGAGTGAGCGAGATACTCCGCTGACAGTCTGCGCTGGATGAAGCCTTGACTAGAAGGTCGTCCAGGTAAGGAATCACTGCCAACCCCTGGAGGTGCAGAACCGCAATCACTGCTGCCATGACCTTGGTGAATACCCGAGGGGCCGTGGCTAACCCGAAGGGGAGAGCCACGAATTGGAAATGATCTTCTCCTATTGCAAAACGTAGCCAACGCTGGTGTGAAACTGCAATTGGCACATGCAGATAGGCATCTCTGATGTCGATGGATGCCAGGAAATCCCCTTGGGTCATTGAGGCAATGACTGATCGCAGAGACTCCATGCGAAAATGCCGCACCTGAACATGCTTGTTGAGAAGCTTGAGATCCAGGATGGGCCGGAAGGTACCGTCCTTTTTGCGAACTAGGAAGAGATTTGAGTAGAAACCTCTGAACCGTTCCCGGGCGGGAACTGGTACAATTACTCCGTTGGCCTGCAAGGCTGCCACGGCCTGTGAGAAGGCGGCGGCCTTGGAGCAAGGGGGAGTTGAGAGAAAAAATCTGTTTGGCGGGCTGGAAGAGAATTCTATCCTGTAGCCGTGGGAGATGATATCTCTCACCCACTGATCGGAGACGTGTTGAAACCAAGCGTCGCCAAAGTGGGAGAGCCTGCCACCGACTAAGGACGTCGCCAGAGCGGGCAGAGAGTCAGGAGGAGGCTGCCTTAGTGGCAGCAGCTCCTGCGGTCTTCTGTGGACGCGCTTTTGGGCTCCAGTTGGATTCCTGGTCCTTGGCTGAGTTAGCGGACGAGGCCGAGGGCTTAGAGGACGACCAGTTGGAGGAACGAAAGGAGCGAAACCTCGACTGATTCCTACCCTGGGCAGGTTTCCTGGTTTTGGTTTGTGGCATGGAAGTACTCTTCCCGCCAGTAGCTTCCTTAATAATTTCATCCAGCTGTTCTCCGAACAGCCGGGACCCAGCAAAAGGGAGCCCAGCAAGGTACTTCTTAGAAGAAGCATCTGCCTTCCACTCTCGAAGCCACAAGATCCTGCGGATAACGAGGGAATTAGCCGAAGCCACCGCAGTGCGGTGAGAAGCCTCCAGCATGGCAGACATGGCATAAGATGAAAAAGCTGAAGCTTGAGAAGTTAAGGCAACCATTTCGGGCATAGATTCCCTGGTGAGGGAATGCATCTCCTCTAGAGAAGCAGAGATGGCTTTGAGAGCCCACACTGCTGCAAAAGTCGGGGAAAACGCCGCTTCATACACAGATTTGGCCAGAAGGTCAATCTGACGGTCAGTGGAATCCTTAAGGGAGGTGCCATCAGCCACCGACACAACGGTCCGGGCTGAGAGCCTAGACACCGGGGGGTCTACCTTTGGGGAGTGAGCCCACTCCTTGACCACCTCAGGTGGAAAGGGAAAACGGTCATCAGAGCCACGCTTTGGGAAGCGTTTGTCAGGACAGGCCCTGGGCTTGGTCACAGCAGCCTGAAAACTGGAGTGGTTAAAGAACACACTCTTTGCTCTCTTAGGCGAGGTAAACTGGTGCTTTTCTGCCAGAGAGGGTTGCTCCTCTGATACTGGCGGATTGAGATCCAGTACAGAATTAATGGAAGCAATCAAGTCACTAAGATCTGAGTCACCCTCGGACAGATCAATGGGGTACATGGAGTTAGCCTCCGAGCCCCCTGTAAAGGCATCCTCCTCATCCAGCAAGTCAGCTCTTGAATCAGAGCCGCGGGAGGAGGAGGGAGAGGAAACCCTGCGTCTCCTCTTAGGAGGACGGGGTCTGGGCCCTGATGATGAATCCTCTGTGAGCTCCGGTCCTAAGGGACCCTTAGCAGTAGAGGCACCCTGTGAAGGGGGCTGATGCATATTCATCAAAGTCCTGGACAGAAGTCCCATGGACTCAGCAAAAGACTGGGAGATAGACCTAGAAAAGGATTCTACCCAAGCCGGAGGTTCAGCCACAGGTGCAGGAGCAGCCTGAGAGACCACTGGGGGTGAGACTCCAGGCTGTGGCACCGCCAAGTTAGAGCAGACATCACAATGTGGATAGGTGCTCGGTTCAGGCAGCAGGAGCTTACATGCAGCGCATATAGTATAAAGCTTTGGAGCCTTGCTCCTCGTGTGAGACATGCTGCTGGAGTGGGGGCTCTGCAAGAGAATGAACCCCAGAGAGTATATACAGAGGTCAACAACCAGAGACCGGTTGTGGCTTACCAGACCGCTGGAGCGGTGTTGTGTGCCCTCCAGATCCCGAAGCCCGGACCCCCAAGCACAGCACCTCAGCAGGGATGCAGAGTGCAGACCAGCGCCGAGTGAACTCTGTCTGAGAAAATGGCCGCCGGAGCGAAGAGAGGGGGCGGGACTTGGCTTGGAGAGCGGGATCTGGAGGGCCAGAGAGACATACAGGGGAGGAGACACGCACAGCAGTGGGGAGTGTCCCTCCCCTTTGCAGAACGGCCGCCGGGAGGAGCCGAGCCTGTCCCTCTGCATGAGTGACATGCGAGGGCAGTGAACAGAAACTAGGCCTCCGGCAAAGCCGGGGCCTAAATTTGAGCGGCGAGGCCGACGCGCAGGTACCATCGGTTCTCGGGCGACAGCTAGAGAACCCGCCGGAAATGCCAATAAATACCGTAAGCACACTCTCCCCAAACAATAAAGCACAGGGACCCCCAATATATAAACGTCTCAGGTACTTAGCTGCTGAGACGCAGGGCCAGGTCCCTGGGGATGAGTGCTCCGGTCCAGCAGGGTCCTGAAGGGCTGCGGATGGAGACTGGTCTCCTGCCAGGCATGGAGAGCGTGCTGGCTCCCACTTCAAGCCAGAGCCCAGGAGGGATGGTGAAGGAGCACGGCATGTAAGGCTCCAGCCTCGGAAATCAACCTTACAACACCGCCGACACAGTGGGGTGAGAAGGAACATGCCGGGGGTCCAGACGTGGACCCGCACTTCTTCAATCTCAATCCAAAAAGAAAAAAAATCATATGAGAATGCATGTGTGGATGTATGCCTCCTGAACACAAAGCGATAAACTGGCTGGGTCTGCTCACCAGGGGGTGTATAAGCTCAGAGGGAGGAGCTACACTTTTAAGTGTAGTACTTTGTGTGTCCTCCGGAGGCAGAAGCTAAACACCCATGGTCTGGGTCTCCCAAAGGAACGATAAAGAAAAGAAGATTTTGGGTACTCACCGGAACTTTCATTGGGGAACACAAGAAACCATGAGGTGTATGCTGCTGGCTCCAAGAGGCTGACATTAGGCAATAGAAAAAGTTAGATCCTCCTCAATAGTATACACCCACTGACCGGAACCAAGCTGATCAATTTGTGTGAAAGCAGGAGGAGAAGCAACCCAAAATAAGACACTGGACCAAGAGAAGCTTTTAAAAAAAAAAAAAAAAAAAAAAGCGGGTGCTGTGTCCCCCAATGAAGGCTCCAAGAAAAAAAGATCTTTCTCCATCGCTTTATTGGGGACACAGGATTCCATGAGAAACCCTAAAGCAGTTCCAGGGGAGGGCACAGAATAGTAACCTCAAGTCTGAGCTCGGACCACAGTGGCCTGTAAGATCGTTCTACCAAGGCTCGCATCTGACGAGGCGTGGGTGTGAACCCTGTAGATCATCAGATAGAGTTGCATAACTGCGAACTAGGGACATGGTGACTGGCAATCCAGGAGGCTCCCACCGCGCAAGTGGAGTGAGCTATGACCTTGAGTGGGTGCGATCTGTCCTAAACTCAGTAATGTTCCAAAATGGTGGATCTGAAGGTGGTAAGTCCTCTGCGATGAGTATTCAGAATCATGAACAGAGAATCAGTTCGCCTGAAGGAAGCCGTGCTGGCGATGTAGAGGCAAAGTGCTCTTACGAAGTCCAGCTTATGGAGCGACCGTTCCCCATGGTGAGCAGTAGACAGACGGAACAAAGGGAGCATGCATGTCTTCGATACAATGAAAGGAAGAACCGCCTTAAGGGGAAAGGATGGAAATGGACGTAAAACCACCTTATCCTGATGGAAGACCAGATAGGGGAGAACCAGGAGTGGAGTGCGAGTTCAGACACTCGCCCGATCAAGTGACGGCTACCAAGAAGGCAACACTCCAGGAGAAGGAAACTCACAGCGGTTCAAAATGGGGCCTCTGATAGATGTCTAGAACGAGGCTGAGGGCCCAAGGCTCTAACGGAAAACGGTAAAGAGAAAAGCAACCCCTTGCAGGAAGGTTCTGACTTGGGAAGAGATGCAAGGTGTCTCTGAAAGAGAATGGAAAGGGCTGAGACCGGATACTTGAGAGAAATAAGGGACAGGCCAGAATCAGGACCAGACTGCAGGAAGGACAGCAGGGAAGGTAAGGAGAAGACCATGGTCGTGGTTTGGTTGGTTTCACACTAGCAGAAAAAGGCCTCAAATGTGCAGCATTCCCAGGAAAACAATGCGTTGGGCAGGGATCAAAGACAACTTTGCTTTGTTGATGATCCGGCCGAGACAAGAAACTGTCCAGGGTCTTCTACAAACTCTTGCAACATGCTGAGGAAGAAGATGCCTTGATTAGGATGTCGTCTAGGTAAGGGATCATGAGAATGCCATTCTTCGGACCAGAGGCAATGACAGCTGCCAACAACTTCGTGAAGACCACAAGTGCTATGGATAGACCAAACGGCAGTGCAGTGAACGGAAAGTAGGAAACCTGAACTGCAAAATGCAGCAATATCTAGTGGCATTTATAATGAATATGTGCTGATAGGCATCTTGGATGTCTACTGAATAAAGAAACTCCTCGGGCTCCATGGAGGCCATATTTGAAATGGCAAACGGCCACGTCTGTTCAACAACTTGAAATTGAAGAGGAGACTGATGGACCACAAACTAATTTGAATAGAAACCTGAAAAGCGTTCCTGAGAGGGAATAGGAATGATGACAGCGGGGGGGCGTGGCCTGCACGCTGATGGCGACGGCTGCTTGAAGGAGAGCTCTGTGCTGAAGCAGGATAAACCGGCTCTTATCAGCTCACAGATAACAGGATTACCAGCTACAGGAGGTGTGAGTAACCCCAGCCCCCAGCTATGCCTAAGGGGAGACCTAAAAAGACTGGCACTCCAGCCAAACTGACAGACTTCTACCCCCGGGATAGGGATCTCTGCTCACCAAGCAAGATGGCTTCACACTCAGCTTCTTCCCACTCCTCACAGGGAGGAACAGGCTGTTTAAGAGGCTGCACAGCCATTCCTTTGACAGAGGAAACAATGCAAGCTCTGCTGAAAACGCTGAGGGCTTCCTTGCAGGCTGATCTCAGAGAAATAGTAAGAGAGCTGAAGGAAGAGATCAGGTCTCTAGGGGTTCGCACAGAGCATGTAGAAACTAAGATGGCTGAGTTTGCAACATCACATAACAATCTGATAGATGCTAACACAGCTTTGGAAAAGGAGGTGGAGGCACTAAAGCTTAAAATCAGTGATATAGAGGACAGATCCCGAAGAAATAACCTAAAAATCAGAGGGATTCCCTCATCAGTAGCAGATAAAGACCTCCAGGAATACTTCCACAAGTTTCTGCAGCTTATACTCCCTGGATGGGACACCAGAGACCTGATAGTGGACAGGATTCATAGAGTCCCGAAAGCCAAAGGCATAGATCCAGCTCTGCCTAAAGATGTGCTGGCTAGACTTCATTTCTATAAAACAAAAGAAGCTGTGCTGCACACACTGAGGGGAAATCCAGCCCTGCCAGACACTTTCATGGGACTAAAAATCTTCCCAGATCTTTCTGCTGCAACTCTTAATAAAAGAAGAGAATTTGCCCACCTTTCTAAACTCCTTAGAGATCAAGACATCAAGTACAAGTGGGGTTTTCCGGTGAAGATGATAATTTTCAAAGATGGAGGCACTCACATATGTCATACTCCTTCTCAGCTGAGCAAACTGCTGGATGACTGGGGAATAGCCCACCCACCAAACCCTGGTGGGCAGGAGAATCATAGAGGCCCTCCAGACAGGATTAACCCTGAATGGTCAGTAGCTTAGCTGGGACTCCTTCCTGCTTATGGCACCTGCTGTCCCTGCTCCTGTGACACGGGATGTCACGTAGCCCCCCTGATGTTCTCGCCTATGGCGAGCGGTTATACACCGGGCACCCTATTCGGGGCAAACCGGTGTTGTTGGAATTTTTTTGTTTTTGTTCCTCTTCTCACAAATGTTCCTTAATTTTTTCTGGAAATTTCTCTCAATTCCTTGCTGGTCTAGCCCCTCTCATCCCTGATGGCGTTCCTGGGAATTCAACCCCCCCTGCGGCTCCAATATGAGAGTTAAGATATTGTCTATTAATGTGAACGGGCTCAACTCCCCAGCAAAAAGGTCAATGATGTGGAGAGAGGTCAAGGCATCTAACTGTGATATAGCGTGCATTCAGGAGACCCACCTTCTTTCCACAGATAATAAACGGCTACTTCATCCAAGCTTCCAACACACCTTTTTTGCTAATGACTCAAAAAAAAGAGGAGGAGTGGCCATTTTAATAAAGAACTCAGTGGCCTTTAAATTGATAAATGTCAGTTATGGAGCGGATGGAAGATATATTATTTTGTCTTGTTATATCAACAGCGTCCCTTATACCTTGGCAACGGTCTACTCCCCAAATTCATCACAATTGAACTTTGCTAGGAAATTTTTCCAAGCATTCAAAGATACTGCCACAGGGGCGGAAATCATCTGTGGAGACTTTAATATACCTGTAATACGCTCCATGGATTGCTCCAACACCAGCATCCCACATGCTAAGGAACTTAAGCATCTCATCAATGAATTCCATTTTCATGACATCTGGAGATATTTGCACGCATCAGAAAGAGACTATACGTTCTTCTCTTCCAGGCACCGCTCATACAGTAGAATTGATTTTTTTTTGGTCGACAGCAAATCTATAAGTAATTGTGTGGCAGCTGATATAGGTTTAATTACTTGGACAGATCATGCGCCGATCTCTTTGTCTGTTCAGGGTAGCTTTAATGTTCAAAATTCCCCTAGGTGGAGACTGAATACCAGCTTGCTTGGTAGGCAGAAGGTACTTGATGAAGTAGAGTCAGTGTTAACAGAATATTTTAAACTTAATAATAATGGGGAAATTTCTGACGAGACCCTGTGGGCTGCTCATAAAGCCGTAGTCAGAGGGCAGCTCATAAAAATAGCCTCCATCCAAAAACGGAAAAAAGACGCAGATATTAAATATATATTAACCCGTATTCATCACCTTGAATCCCTGAATAAAGCCAAAGCATCCCCTAACTTGACTAAAGAAATTGTAACCCATAGATTCCAACTAAGATCCCTACTCCTGCAAAAATACGAACATAATCTTAAAAAAAATAGATCGACATTTTATGCTATGGGGGATAGAGCGGGGTCCTTATTGGCAAGAAGGACGAAAAAACGTGAGATCCAATCTAAAATAGAATTCCTGAGGGACCCGAACGGAACAATCACTAGACATCCCATTGAAATAGCAGAAGCATTTGCGAAATACTATGAGGCCCTGTATAATCTAAAATATGATTCCAATACGTCACAGCCGACTCAAGTGGATATACAGGGTTTCCTAGACACCCTGGATCTTCCCCGGGTCTCAGATGAGCAATTAGAGGAACTTAATCTTCCCTTTACTACACATGAAATCCTAGGTGCCATCAAAATGACTAAGTCTAACTCTGCCCCGGGCCCCAATGGGCTGCCATACGAATATTACAAACAATTTACATCCACTCTGTCCCCCTTTATGTCAAAAACCTTCAATTTTTGGCAAAATAAAGGGTCAATTTCTCCAGACAACTTAGAAGCGATAATTATCACGCTACCAAAGCCAGGGAAACCTGCAGACACCCCGGGTAATTTTAGGCCCATCTCACTCCTAAATTGTGATGTTAAAATTTATGCCAAACTAGTGGCAGATAGACTTCACAAAGTGATCCCGACCTTAGTGGCTCCAGATCAAGTTGGGTTTGTGACAGGGAGGCAATCTAAGGATGGCACCAGACGGATGCTTGACTTGATTGGACTGGTGGAGATATCGGGTGAACCCAGTGCATTCCTGTCTCTTGATGCTGAAAAAGCCTTTGACAGGGTGCACTGGGGATACCTGGAGAGAGTTCTAACAAAATTCGGGTTCTTGGGGAACATCAAGTCATCCATTCTAGCCCTCTACTCTTACCCAAATGCGTCAGTGTTGGCATCGGGGTTTCTGTCATCTAAATTTCAAATAAGTAATGGCACCCGCCAGGGGTGTCCATTGTCTCCCGCTATTTTTGCTTTAGTGGTAGAACCTCTGGCGGAAGCTATACGAAAAAACATAGCCATTTCTGGTATAAGAGTTGGGGAATTTGAACATAAACTTGGTTTATACGCAGACGATGTGATAATTTCCTGTTCTAACCTTGCAGTGTCGATTCCAGCAGTGGTGAACACATTATCAAACTTTTCTAAAGTGTCGTATTATAAGCTTAATGCGGCAAAGTCTTTGATACTGCCGTTTAATGTACCGGCGGAGGCCAGGAGTGCGCTGGAGGGGGCCTTTCAATTCAAATGGTGCGACAGGGGGATACCTTATTTGGGTATTAAGCTGACACCATCGCAGATGTTAATTAAAGAAAATTTGGAACCTCTGATCCAAAATTTAGAAAAGGAATTGGGAAGGTATGAAAAAATATCATTGTCCTGGATGGCCAGGATACAGTCCTTTAAAATGGTTTTCTTACCCAAAATATTGTATGTGCTCAGATGCCTTCCCATCAAAATTTCTCACAAAACCCTGATGAAACTTCAATCGTTGACTAACAAATTTGTCTGGGGTAATAAAAGGGCTAGGGTCGCAGGTAAAGTGTTATACCCCCCATATGACTTAGGGGGATTGGGCACCCCAAACATAACGGCATATTATAAAGCCTTACTAATTGAATCACTAAAGGAATGGTGGCGTCCAGGTAATTCACATAGATGGGCTCAGATTGAAAATTTCCTGTCCCGCCAGGGCTCGGTCAGAAGAATGATGGAAGCAGAATATTTGAGCCGTTCACGGTTCTCCCCGTGTGTTCCCACCATGTCAGCCTCCCTGGAGGTCTGGCGAAATGACTTGATTCATAAGATTCAGATTCCTCTTTCAGAGATTTCCCTCAAGTCGTTGGAATCTCAAATCCCCTTTTTGAATCTGGCCAGGTGGGAGGGATCGGGCATTACAGTGCTGGCGGATCTATACTCTGATTTGGGTGTTAACCCCTTTAATGAAATAGTACGGGAACACCCCTCTTTAAAGGGCTGTTTCTATCAACACATCCAAATTAGTCATTTTCTGGCCTCTAAATTTCCTCCAAAGTCAAAGCCTCTGTTACCTACAACAAAAGCTTTGGTATTTAAAAAGATAATTAAATCCAAAGGTATCTCCTCGACATACAAATGGCTCAATAACCCCCCCGAAGAGCAAAAATCTCCTTATATGAATAAATGGGACGTGGAGTTGAGTGTCTCTACCTCACCTTCAAACTGGCACTCGGCATCAGCAAATATCCAAAAATATTCCAAGTGTATAAATCATCTGGAGCAACTGAAAAAAGTACACCTGCGATGGTATCGGTCCCCAGCCAACTTAGCACAGTTCCTCCCAAATTATTCGCCACATTGTTGGAAGGGCTGCCTCCAAAGGGGTACTCTTGGTCACTGCTGGTGGGCTTGTCCCAAGGTTTTCTCGTTCTGGTTGGAGGTGTTTGGCCTGATGGGTGAGCTGACAGGCAATCGTATTAATCCGAATCCGGCTCTGGCAGTGCTAAACGTGGGTATAGAGGAGTTCTCTTGGGAATCCAGGGGTTTATTAGTTCACATTCTAGTAGCTGCCAGATATTGCATAAGTTTGCACTGGAAATCCCCAAAGACGCCTACATTAGTTGAACTATATAACCGAATTAATCTCCAATGCCAATACGAGTTCTGTCTGGCTCACTCCATCCGCGCCAAAAACAAAATACTTCAGATTTGGGACACGTGGTTAAACTCTGTATATGCATCCCCTGTCAGGCATCTGTTTCCAGGGCAAACTGTTGATAATTAAAAAAAACGGGTCAAATAGGCTCAAAGTGTGTGTTACGCAGGGAGTTCACCCATACCACATGTCAATAGTCAAGGTGTTTAAATCTCTGTTGTTGTTACTGCTCGGGCTGCCCCAAAACGCCATCCAATTCCCTCCCTCCCCCCTCCCCCTCCCTGGTTGCCTCCTTGCAACCATCCATGGTTCTCCCCCTCTCCCCCACCTCTCTCTCCCCTCCCTTTTCTTATCTTCCTTTCTTACTCTCTGGTTCTGGTTGTTTGGATCCCTCATTTTGAGGATTAAAGAGTAAATTGGTAGGTTGATTCTATACGTATTGGGTATTGATTAACCTAAAAAAGTTGCAACTTGCATCAGACATGATTGGTGGTGGTGTGACAGGAAATGTGAATCATAATCAAAGGTGACACTACCACATGTTACAGCGTTGTTTTCTTTGTGTATTATTGCCAATGATACCTGAATTTCTCCTTTTTTTTGTAATGTAACTTCCTACAATAAAAATTGATTGGATTAAAAAGGAATGATGACAGCGAACCTGAATCAATGGCCGTAAAGAACCCCAGGATGAGACAAGAAACCTTTGGAGACATGAAAGAGACGTGAAACGATAAAGCCAGAGTGAGGGAGGGTGGAAAAATATTTTGTAGCTGTAGGAAAAGATGTCCCGAATCTAAGCGTTGTGTCGTCTGCTACGGAAAGCCACTATTCCCAGAACAGAAGGAGACAACCACCCAACCTGAAAGGGTTCACAGAAGGGGACGCCTCATCAAGCTGAAGAAATTCTGTCGGATCTGGAAGACTTACTCCTGGTGCCAGCAAGGACGCCAGAAGGAAGACGGTTTGAAGAAGGGTGGTCTTTTTTCCTCGACGGATTGGAGACTTGCCTTGGTGACTGCGGTTTCTGGATGAAAATTGGTGAAAGGAACAAAGAGTAAAAGAGCATCTCTTGGGGGGGATGGGCACTTTAGCTTCTGTTGTGGAAGAGAGGTTGTTTTACCCATGGTGGCGTCCGAGATGATCTTGTTCAGTTTTTCTCTGAAAAGTCCGGAGCCCTGGAAAGGAAGACTGGAGAGGGACTTCTTGATGAATGCTGGGTCCATTTTCCATGCCTTCAACTATAAGACTCTGGATTGTGACAATATTGCTGGATGAAAGGGCTGAGCAAGTGGCTGCATCTAGTGAAGTTGTTAGGAGATATTTTCCAGTGTGGGCAATCTGGTCCACCAGTTTGGAGGTGGGAGATGCAGACAGAATGCTCTGGTGAAGGAGCTTGGCCAAGGTAGAAACTTAACTTCTTGACAGGTACAGAGTGTATAGATTGAGCCAGTTCCTCATCCCTAACATTGAGGGTCTGCTTAACGGCTATAATCAGACCCTCAACCATATTCCGGAGCTTAGAAATCTGATTGAAGTCCAGATCAGAATTGGATTTGGATCAGCTAAAAAAACAAGAAAAGGGTGCCCTCCTGGAGGACCCTGAAGGAGTGTGAGACCTGGAAGCAGAACTAGTGTGAGCCTGCTTCTTGGAACTCTTATATAGTCTGCCAAGTCAGAGTTTAAGAACAGAGGAACTCGACTCAACCTGGAAAGCTAGCAGGACTCATGTAGCGGTGACTGTGTTAGGTAGCTGTTCCGAGACTGAAACCAACTTTGTTAGGTCGGCAATTGACTGGGAGAGAACCGCATCCCACTCGGGGGAGGCATGCATTCTCACTATGGGCAGTGGGGGTGGCATGGTGCGCAGACTACAGTTTGGGTAGAGGGAAAAGTCTATTGCTCCTATTGCATGCAAAGGGTGTTGATGGGGGGGAGGGGGAGGGGGGTTCCTAGGGAGCTTGTGTGGGGAAATGTGCCAGGAGATGGCGAGAGCACTGTTGAGGTCAACAAAACCTCTTACCCTGGTTTAAGAGTGAAGGCCTGCTGGAGACTGCAAGGATCTCAAAAGGGTAGGACTGTACAGCAGTGCATCGCATGTAGCTGGCATCTATAGTAAAGGCACCGAAAGTAAAGGGGGCTTTACACGCAGCGATATCGCTAGCGAGTGTACCCGCCCCCGTCGTTTGTGCGTCACGGGCAAATTGTTGCCAGTGGTGCACAATATCGTTCGGAGCAGTCACACGGACTTACCTGCCTAGCGACGTCGCTATGGCCGGCGAACCGCCTCCTTTCTAAGGAGGTCACTAAGCGGCCGCCCAATAGAAGCGGAGGGGCGGAGATGAGTGGCCATAACATCCCACCCACCTCCTTCCTTCCTCATTGCCGGCGGCAGCAGGTAAGGTGTTGTTCGTCGTTCCCGAGGTGTCACACGTAGCAATGTGTGCTGCCGCGGGAACGACGAACAACCTGCATCCTCAACAAATCAACGATTTTTTTGAAAATGAACGACGTGTCAACGATGGACGATTTGGTGAGTATTTTCCATAGCTAACGGCCGCTCGTTGGTGTCACACGCAACGACGTCGTTAACGATGCCGGATGTGTGTTACAGAATCCGTGACCCCGGCGATATATATCGTTAGATACGTCGTTGCGTGTAACGGGGCCTTAAGGGAGAAAGAGAGGCGGCGCTAGAAAGCACAAGTTCCTGCGTGACTGAAGGAGAGAAGAAGCCTGACAAAGAGCAGTGGGTGGTGATGAGAAAAAGGCTAGTGATGAGCTGCAGTGTGTACAATTGGTCGGGACAGTTGGGGACGAGGTCTGGCTGGTGGAGTAGGCCTTGTCAGAAGCTGGGGAGTAAATGTTTAGGTATAGCGGTCGGTGGGACCAGGATGGTGCAGAGGATGTGGCAAGGCACGGAAAAAAACATGGAAACAGATCGGAATCCCTACAGTGACACCCCCTACTCTCCATTTTATACACATGTATAAATACATACCATTATATATAAGTGAATTTTATTTTTTTAATCCAGGAGACCCATTGGGAGGTCCAGATATCCTTCACAGAATGAAGATGGTCATCAGATGTTCCAAGTGCTGTCTCCCACACAGCTGGAAGTAATCCGCACCATCATCCTCTCTGCTGCTGCAGCCCAGTGTCTGCCTCCTACGGACACTAAGCTTAACCTGATCAGCTGCTTCCGGTCGGTGGGTGTAGCCTACTTGGGAGGGGATAACTTTTTTTTTTGCATAGTTTCAGCCTTCTAGTGGCAGCAGCATACATATACCCATAGTATCCTGTGTCCCCCCCCCAATGAAGGGAGAGAGAAAAGGGGATACGTAACGAGCTCCCAATATCTTATATGGGTCATCTGTAAAAGATAATACATACAGTAACTGACATCTGTCTGGAGACACGGCTCACCTTTGCTGATCAGTTCTGGTTCCACGTTGCATTTATCTCCCGATTTCAGTGTGGTAATGATGGCGCACAGCGTGGAGTTGATCACGTCTGGTTCCCGACGAAATGCCAAAGCTTCTGCCAAATGTAAAAATCCACTGCGCACTGAAAAGAAAAGATCATGGGACTTAGCAAAAGAAAAGAATAGTTCAGCAATACACCCACACCACGTGTGGCTACAGTGAATCCGGAGTGATGGACTGAGAATATAGGTAATGCTGCTAAGTCACTCTACAGCTTTCATTATTGCCACCGGATGAATGGAGTCCGAGCCTGCACCACACAAGGCAGGCGCCCATTGTGTTGTACAGCCGGCATCTGCCTTTAACAGCAGCAACCGGAGCTTACCTGCTTATTGCTGCCTTTTAACCACTTTTATGCTACTGTCAATATAGGACAGAGGCATTTAAGTGATCTGATTCAGGGTAAGGGTCCTTTATGGTGCTGTTCCCCAACTGAAGGTCCCAGTCACTGCAATCTTTGTACTCCTGGCACCCTAATGAAAACGGGGTATCTCATGAAGACACTTCATATCTAACCGCCTTAATGGGACATAAGGGCAGGGGTCCTATGCTCTGGGCCTCATCTCACAGACAATTACTCCCTGAAAGTGGCTAAAATTCTGGTATATATGAGCCACATCTGTATTATATGGATGGTCATGCATTTGATTGATCATGTAATACTACATTATGCCAGGAAGACTTAGGTGTTGGGAGAGGGACCTGGGAGCTCGATTTCCCTGGTGGATGTCTTTAGAAAGGGGTCACCTCTAATTAAACAACCCCTTTAAGTATTTACATAATCAGCGGTTTACTAATAAGTATGATAGGCTGTAATTAGAGTTCATGCTCAGGAAAGGCAGCAAACATTAAAGTTTCAAAAGTGATGGAATGAGTGAAACTTTCATACATGGTCCTGAGAAGACATTGTCCTTAGTGGACAGTCCCTTTAATTAAATGCTTAGGAGGACAAAGGCTAATAGATTTTTGGAAGCAAAAAGAAGGGAATTTTGTTACTTACCGTAAATTCCTTTTCTTCTAGCTCCAATTGGGAGACCCAGACAATTGGGTGTATAGCTACTGCCTCCGGAGGCCACACAAAGCATTACACTAAAAAGTGTAAGGCCCCTCCCCTTCTGGCTATACACCCCCCGTGGGATCACGGGCTGCTCAGTTTTAGTGCTAAAGCAAGAAGGAGGAAAGCCAATAACTGGTTTAAACAAATTCACTCCGAATAACATCGGAGAACTGAAAACCGTTCAACATGAACAACATGTATACCCGCAAAAAAACCAAAAATCCCGAAGGACAACGGGGCGGGTGCTGGGTCTCCCAATTGGAGCTAGAAGAAAAGGAATTTACGGTAAGTAACAAAATTCCCTTCTTCTTTGTCGCTCCTAATTGGGAGACCCAGACAATTGGGACGTCCAAAAGCTGTCCCTGGGTGGGTAACTTAATACCTCATGTTAGAGCTGCAAAACAGCTCTCCCTTACGAGGAGGCAACTGCCGTCTGCAGGACTCCTCTACTTAGGCCGGCGTTCGCCGAAGCGTAGGCATGCACCTGATAATGTATGGTGAAAGTGTGCAGACTCTACCAGGTAGCTGCCTGGCACATCTGTTGAGCCGTAGCCTGGTGACGTAATGCCCAGGACGTACCCACGGCTCTGGTTGAATGGGCGTTCAGCCGTGATGGAACCGGAAGCCTAGCAGAACGGTAGGCTTCAAGAATTGGTTCTTTGATCTATCGAGCCAGGGTGGATTTGGAAGCCTGCGACCCTTTGCGCTTACCAGCGACAAGGACAAAGAGTGTATCCGAGCTGCGCAAAGGCGCCGTGCGGGAAATGTAGATTCTGAGTGGTCTCACTAGATCTAACAAATGTAAGTCCTTTTCATACCGATGAACCGGATGAGGACAAAAGGAAGGTAAGGAGATATCCTGATTAATATGAAACGAGGATACTACCTTAGGGAGAAACTCCTGAATGAGGCGCAACACTACCTTGTCCTGGTGGAACACCAGGAAGGGAGCCTTGGATGACAGTGCTGCTAGCTCAGACACTGTCCGAAGAGACGTGATCGCTACCAGAAAGGCCACTTTCTGAGATAGTCGAGAAGGTGAAACATTCGTCAGAGGCTCGAAAGGCGGCTTCTGGAGAGCAAGTAGTACCCTGTTCAGATCCCATGGATCTAACGGCCGCTTGTACGGGGGGACGATATGACAAACCCCCTGCAGGAACGTGCGTACCTGAGGAAGTCGTGCTAGACGCCTCTGAAAAAAACACCAATAGCGCCAAGCCTTGCCCTTTAAGGAAGCCGAGCGACAAGCCCTTTTCCAACCGAAATTGCAGGAAGGAAAGAAGAGTAGGCAATGCCAATGGCCCGGGGGACACTCCTTGTACAGAGCACCAGTATAAGAAATCTTCCACGTCCGTGGTAGATCTTAGCAGACGTGGGCTTCCTAGCCTGACTCATAGTGGCAACGACCCCTTGGGATAATCCTGAGGACACTAGGATCCAGGACTCAATGGCCACACAGTAGGTTCAGGGCCGTAGAATTCCGATGGAAAAAACGGCCCTTGGGACAGTAAGTCTGGCCGGTCTGGCAGTGCCCACGGTTGTCCGACCGTGAGATGCCTGTCGCCAGAGCTCTTTGATCGCAATGAAAATCGGGACCTTGCTATTGTGCCGATTCTTGACACCCGTCCGGGTGCAGAGACCATTCTGCTGCGTCCACGCCCTGGTAACTGCGGATATGGTGTATGCTCTGTCTGCCACCCACAGCAGAATCCGGCGAACTTCCTGGAAGTCTCGCCGACTGCGTAGTCCGCCTTGGTGGTTGATGTATGCCACCGCTGTGGATTGTCCGACTGAATTCGGATCTGTTTGCTTTCCAGCCACTGCAGGAAGGCTTGTAGAGCAATATACACTGCCCAGAGCTCCAGACAATTGATCTGAAGAGTGGACTCCTCTGAAAAGAGTTCTTGATTGTCTGAGAAAGAGGGACGTTCCTGTGTAGGGACGTCGACTACTCCTCCCATTAGCGAAGAATGTTCCATTGAAGTGGACGCAGATGAAACTGCGTGAAAGGGACTGCCTCTGGATGAGGCGTCTCCTTGAAAGAGAGACTGCACCCCCGTCTGTAGTGAACGCTGTTTGTCCAGCGGACGCTTCACTATCGCTGAGAGAGTGTGAAAACTCCTTGCCAAGATATGCCAGCGATTGGGTTTAACTTTGAAAAGTTGAAGACCCACCCGAAACCCTGGAAAGTCTCCAGCGCCATGTTCAGGCTGTGTTGGCATGCCTCTTAAGAGAGTGCCTTGACAAGTAGGTCGCCTAAATAAGGGATAACAGAGTGACCCTGAGAGTGCGGGACTGCTCACACTGCTGCCGTGAAGTCGGTGAAAACCCATGGGGCTGTCGCCAGACCGAAGGGTAGGGCTACGAACTGAAGATGCTCGTCTTCAATAACGAATGGTAGCAAACGCCGGTGTCCTGGAGCAATCGGCACGTTGAGATAAGCATCCTGATGTCTATTGATGCTAGGAAATCTCTTTGAGACATTGAGGCAATGACGGAGCGGAGGGATTCCATCCGGAACCGCCTGGTTTTCACGTGCTAGGTGAGCCGTTTTATGTTGGCACTACGACCAGATCGGAGTAAAAAGCGTATCTTGTTCCTGAGGAGGAACAGGGATTACTACTCTTTCTGCCTTCAGAAGAGCCTCGGCTCGGCCGGTGAGGAAGTTTTGGGACAAACTGTCTCTCATCCACCGGCCTTTGACCTGTGGCAGGTAAGTGTCGCTAAAGCGGGGGAGTCTGCGACCGATCGGGGACGCGGAGTGAGAGGGCTGAAAGTCATGAGGAAAACGCCGTGGTAGCGGTTCCTCCTGCTGCGTTCCCCGGGCGTGATGGAGCCCGCCAGGAATCTGCGCCCCTCTGAGCCTTTTGCGTCCTTTTGGACGAGGACCACTGGGACCTGCCCGAGCCTGGGAAGGACCGAAACCTCGACTGTCCATTCACCTGTTGGGTTTTGTTTGATGTGGGCCGGGGTAAGGAAGAATCCGAACCCTTGTACGGTTGAATGATTACATCCAACCACTCACTAAACAGTCTGTCACCAGATAACGGCAACCTGGTTAAGCACTTTTTTGGAAGCAGCATCTGCTCCAATCCCTTAACCACTAGGCTCTGCGTAAAAACACGGAGTTGGCGGACGCCACTGACGTACGGCTCGTAGCGTCCAGGACAGCATTAACAGCTTGAGTCGCAATGCCGACATTGCGAGGTTAAGGACGCTACTGCGGCCAAGATGTACATGTGACAGCGTCCCCCTGTGCAATACTAGCTGAAATAGCTTGGAGTGCCTCTACGGCTGCGAATGCCGGAGCAACCGATCCGCCGATAGCTTCATAGACAGATTGCAACGAGAGGTCTATCTGTCTGTCAATGGCATGTTTAAGTGAAGTCCCATCTTCCACTGCAACTATAGATCTAGCCGCAAGCCTGGAGATTGGGGGATCCACCTTTGGACACTGGGTCTAGCGCTTGACCACGTCAGGGGGGAAGAGACACCGCGTATCCTAAATACGGTTGGAGAAACTGTTATCGGGATAAGCGTGGAGATTCTGGACTGCTTCTCTGGAGTCAGAGTGACCAGAAAAATACTCAATATACACTTGAGATACTGAAAGAGGGATTTATCCTGCTGTGAAGCTGACTCCTCCACTGGAGGAGTTGAGAGGGAAATACCCAACTTTCCATTGATGGACGCTATAAGATTATTCACTATAGCGTCACCATCCGGTGCATCCGGATTGAGAGCGGTCTCAAGATCAGAGTCCTGAACAGCTACGTCTGTCCCCTGATACAGAGAGTACTCCTGTGGTGACCCTGACCAGTGATGAAGTCGAGGGCCGTTTCCATGGAGCTCGCTTAGGCCGTCTGGGACTGTCGTCCGTGTCAGAGCCTGCACCCTGGGATGTATGGGACCCCCCTGGAACCCTGATTTATTCCAAGTCAGGGTGGCCAGGGGCATTGAATCAACCTTGGCCAAGGTCTATCTGGACTGCAAAGTCTGTAAGCTATTAGTCATAATCACAGACAATATAGCAGCGGAAACTGCAACTCCATCCCTGTCCATGGACAGGAATCACAGGTGGTCTTTTGGCTACCTGTAGCGGAGACCCCGGTTGAGCAATTGCACATACTGGGGGCCCTGGAACCGTATCACGTGCAGTACAAGCAGCATAGAAAGCCTGTGCCTTGGCACCCCTGCTTTTTTGCTGTTGTTGTCTAGCCATCTAGGAGCATTAGCTAAGAATAGCGACCTTACAGTGAAAGCATACAAGCATGAAGTACAAATAAACACTTCAGCACATGTAGTACAAGCAGCTTAGAAAGCTTGTGCCTTGGCACCTTTGCTTTTCTGCTGCTGTTGTCTAGTTATTCAGGAGCATTAGCGAAGAATAGCTACATACAGTGAATGTACAGCATACACGCATGAAAATAAACACTGCAGCACATGCAATCCAAGCAGCATTGAAAGCTTGTGCCTAGGCACCCTTGCTCTTCTGCTGCTGTTGTCAAGTTATCTAGGAGCATTAGCCAAGAATAGCGACATACAGTGAATGTATAGCATACAAACATGAAAATAAACACTGCAGCACATGCAATTCAAGCAGCATTGAAAGCTTGTGACTTAGCACCCTTGCTGTTTGCTGCCGCTGGCTAGCCATCTAGGCGGGTAGACAGCCAAGAATAGCCATTACAGTGCCATGTATAGCATACAAGCCCAAAGGACACATGACACTTCAGCACATGCAAGACAAGCAGCATAGAAAGTCTGTGCTTTAGCACCGCTGCTTTTTAGCTGCTGTTTCTAGGCCTGCATCCTGAATAGCGACTTTACAAAAGTACAGCAGGAGACTTCGGCATTAGTGGGTCAGCACTGCAGCTGCCGCTTACCGCCCGCACAAAAGCAGGTGTGTGGCGCCTCCTGTGACTGCTAGCTCAGCGCTTGTCTCCGTTTTCCCGCTCTGCGTGCCGGAATGGCTGCCGGCGTCCAGAGAAGAGGGGCGGGCCGAGGGCGTGCCCGAGACAAGAGCGGGAACCCGGCGTCCCACTGAGTCTAGTGAAGGGGGCTGGAGAATGCAAAGCAGACTCCAGCCCCCTGCGCTGACTTACTGTACAGCGTCCCGCCCCGTCCCTGACTGGCAGGGCTGGGGGCGGGAACGAAAGGAAAACTAGGCCGCAAAGCCGGGGACTCGAGTAATAAGCGCGGCCGTCCTATGTGCACGGCCGGCGCGGAAGTCCCCGACGCACCACAAGTCCCAGCCGCGCCACAGTGTAAAACACCCAGCAGCGGCCGGCGCGGCAGTTCCCAATACATAAATTCACTCAGCAAAGCTGCAGTGAATAATAGCACAAGCGCCCCGCGCTGTTGTCCCCGGCGCACTAACACTCCCAGCAATGCTGGTGCGTGTGTGCGCGATGTGTACGGGGACACAGAGTACCTTAATGTCGCAGGGCCCTGTCCCTGAGGATACCCAGCTCCAAATCCAGCAGGTTCTCTGGGTCTGTGGATGGAGCCCGGTCTCAGTGCCTGGAGACCGGTAAGATCCCACTTCACCCAGAGCCCTGAGGGGGGATGGGGAAGGAAAACAGCATGTGGGCTCCAGCCTCCGTACCAGCAATAGGTACCTCAACCTTACAAACCGCAAGTGGGGTGAGAAGGGAGCATGCTGGGGGCCCTATATGGGCCCACTTTTCTTCCATCCGACATAGTCAGCAGCTACTGCTGACTAAACAGTGGAGCTATTGCATGGATGTGTGCCTCCTTCGCACAAAGCTTGAAAACTGAGCAGCCCGTGATCCCACGGGGGGTGTATAGCCAGAAGGGGAGGGGCCTTACACTTTTTAGTGTAATGCTTTGTGTGGCCTCCGGAGGCAGTAGCTATACACCCAATTGTCTGGGTCTCCCAATTAGGAGCGACAAAGAAAACTACTGGCAGGCATGTAATCAATATATGAATAACTTCAATCTGTGCTAAATTTGTTGCAAATAATTAATGTGTATCTTTATTTTGTCTTTCCAACATCTAGAGAGACAAGGAAAAAAAAAAAGAGAATTTTGTTTACTTACCGTAAATTCTTTTTCTTATAGTTCCGTCTTGGGAGACCCAGACCTTGGGTGTTTAGCTTCTGCCTCCGGAGGACACACAAAGTACTACACCTAAAAGTGTAGCTCCTCCCTCTGAGCCTATACATTCCCTGGTGAGCCAGTCACAGCCAGTTTAGTGCAAAAGCTGAAGGAGAATAGCCACCCACAAGTAGAACAGAGCAAGAGCCGGAACAACCGGAGACTCTGTCCACGACAACAGCAGGTGAAAACACGCGGAACAAGGAAATTGCCAACAGGCAACAGGGAGGGTGCTGGGTCTCCCAAGACGGAACTATAAGAAAAAGAATTTACGGTAAGTAAACAAAATTCTCTTTTTCTTTATCGTTCCTTTGGGAGACCCAGACCTTGGGACGTTCCAAAGCAGTCCCTGGGTGGGAATAAACAGAAAAACTAAGAAGTAGGCAGAACCTAACTTCACAAATGGGCGACCGCCGCCTGAAGGATGCGTCTGCCCAAGCTCGCATCTGCCGAAGCATGAGCATGCACTTGTTAGTGCTTCGAGAAGGTATGCAGGCTAACCCAAGTGGCAGCCTGACAGACTTGTTGAGCCGTAGCCTGGTGCCTAAAAGCCCAAGAGGCACCGACAGCTCTGGTCGAGTGTGCTTTGATCCCCGGCGGGGGAGGCGCCTGCGTACTCTGGTAGGCGTCCGAGATGGTCGACCTAATCCAACGGGCTAAGGTCGGCTTAGAAGCAGGGAGGCCCTTGCGCCGACCTGTGGTTAGCACAAAAAGAGAGGTGCACCGCCTAAGCACAGCGGTGAGAGACACATAGATCCAGAGAGCACGCACCAGATCTAGAGTATGTAGAGCTTTTTCAAAGCGATGAACAGGGGCCGGACAGAAGTGAGGTAAGGTAATGTCCTGGTTAAGGTGGAAAGGAGAGACCACCTTAGGAAGGAAGTCCGGAGTCGGACGGAGAACCACCTTGTCTTGATGAAAAACTAAAAAAAGGTGACTCCGAGGAGAGCGCAGCCAAATCAGAGACTCTCCTGAGAGAAGTTATGGCAACCAGAAAGGCCACTTTCTGTGAAAGACGGTACAAAGAAACCTCCCTAAGAGGCTCAAAGTGGGGTTTCTGCAAGACCGTGACAACCAAGTTAAGGTCCCAGGGGTCCAAGGGCCGCCGGTAAGGCGGAATGATGTGAGACGCGCCCTGCATGAAAGTGCGGACCTGAGCCAGCCGAGCGAGACGCCGCTGGAACAGAACTGACAGTGCCGAAACTTGTCCCTTGAGAGAGTTGAGGGACAGTCCTAGCTGCAGACCGGATTGTAGAAAAGACAGAAGGGTCGGCAAGGAGAATGGCCAAGGAGGATGGCCGGTAGAGCGACACCAGGACAGGAAAATTTTCAAAGTCCTGTGATAGATCTTAGCGGAGGAAGACTTACGGGCCCGAGTCATAGTGGAGATGACTTCAGGGGGAATACCAGAAGCCGTCAAAATCCAGGACTCAAGAGCCACGCCGTCAATTTGAGAGCCGCATTCGGGCGGAAAAACGGACCTTGCGAGAGTAGGTCCAGACGGTCCGGGAGATGCCACGGCATCTCTACGGACAGTTGGAGCAGGTCCGGATACCAAGCTCGCCTGGGCCAGTCTGGTGCAATGAGGATGACTCGACGACCCTCCATTCTGATCTTGCGCAGGACTCTGGGCAAGAGAGCTAGAGGGGGAAACACGTAGGACAGACGAAACTGGGACCAGTCCTGAACCAGAGCGTCCGCGGCGAAGGCCTGAGGATCGTGGGAGCGAGCCACGTAAACAGGAACTTTGTTGTTGTGACGGGATGCCATTAGGTCCACGTCCGGAGTGCCCCATTTGCGGCAGATCGACTGAAATACTGCCGGGTGCAGGGACCACTCGCCACCGTCCACGCTTTGACGGCTGAGATAATCTGCCTCCCAGTTGTCCACGCCTGGGATGTGGAATGCGGATATGGTGGACCTGGAGTCCTCCGACCATTGAAGAATGCGTTGTACCTCCATCATTGCCAGGCGGCTGCGTGTCCCGCCATGATGGTTGATGTAGGCAACCGCTGTCGCGTTGTCTGACTGGACTCGAATGTGCCTGCCCGCCAGCAGGTGGTGAAATGCTAGGAGAGCTAGAAACACGGCTCTGTTTCCAGCACATTGATTGAAAGGGCTGACTCGGACGGAGTCCAAGTGCCCTGTGCTCTGTGGTGGAGACATACCGCTCCCCAGCCGGATAGGCTGGCATCCGTGGTGAGAATCACCCAGGACGGGGCCAGGAAGGAGCGCCCTTGGGACAGGGAGAGGGGCCGAAGCCACCACTGAAGAGAGCTCTTGGTCCGTGGCGACAGAGCCACTGACTTGTGTAAGGAGGAAGGCCGCTTGTCCCAACAGCGGAGAATGTCCAGCTGCAGGGGACGCAGATGGAACTGGGCAAAGGGAACAGCCTCCATGGACGCCACTATTTGACCCAGCACCTGCATCAGACACCTGAGGGTATAACGGCGGGGCCTCAGGAGAGAGCGCACCGCCAACCGGAGTGACAGCTGTTTGTCTAAGGGCAACTTCATAAGTGCCGGCAGAGTCTCGAACTGCATCCCTAGGAACGTGAGACTCTGGGTCGGAGTCAGAGTGGAAGATTGACAAGCCACCCGAATTGGGCTAGAGTGGCGAGAGTGAGCGAGACACTCCGCTGACAGTCTGCGCTGGGATGGAGCCTTGACTAGAAGGTCGTCCAGGTAAGAGAGCACTGCCAACCCCTGGAGGTGCAGAACTGCAATCACTGCTGCCATGACCTTGGTGAATACCCGAGGTGCCGTGGCTAACCCGAAGGGGAGAGCCACGAATTGGAAATGATCTTCTCCTATTGCAAAGCGTAGCCAACGCTGGTGTGAAACTGAAATTGGCACATGTAGATAGGCATCTCTGATGTCGATGGACGCCAGGAAATCCCCTTGGGTCATTGAGGCAATGACTGATCGCAGAGACTCCATGCGAAAGTGCCACACCCGAACATGCTTGTTGACAAGCTTGAGACCAGGATGGGCCGAAAGGTACCGTCCTTTTTGGGAACCAGGAAGAGGTTGCGAATAAAAACCTCTGAACCGTTCCCGGGCGGGAACTGGTACAATTACTCCGTTGGCCTGCAAGGCTGCCACGGCCTGTGAGAAGGCGGCGGCCTTGGAGCAGGGGGGGAGTTGAGAGGAAAAATCTGTTTGGCGGGCTGGAAGAGAATTCTATCCTGTAGCCGTGAGAAATGATATCTCTCACCCACTGATCGGAGACCTGTTGAAACCAAGCGTCGCCAAAGTGGGAGAGCCTGCCACCGACTAAGGACGTTGCTGGAGCGGGCAGAGAGTCACGAGGAGGCTGCCTTAGTGGCAGCACCTCCTGCGGTCTTCTGTGGACGCGCTCTTGAGCGCCAGCTGGATTTCTGATCCTTAGCTAAGTTAGCGGACGAGGCGGAGGGCTTAGAGGACGACCAGTTGGAGGAACGAAAGGAGCGAAACCTCGACTGAATCCTACCCTGGGCAGGTTTCCTGGTCTTGGTTTGTGGCATGGAAGTACTCTTCCCGCCAGTAGCCTCCTTAATAATTTCATCCAGCTGTTCACCGAACAGCCGGGAACCAGCAAAAGGGAGCCCAGCAAGGTACTTCTTTGAAGAAGCATCTGCCTTCCACTCTCGAAGCCACAAGATCCTGCGGATAACGAGGGAATTAGCCGAAGCCACCGCAGTGCGGTGAGAAGCCTCTAGCATGGCAGACATGACATAAGAAAAAGCTGAAGCTTGAGAAATTAAGGCAACCATCTCGGGCATAGATTCCCTGATGAGGGAATGCATCTCCTCTGGAGAAGCAGAGATGGCTTTGAGGGCCCACACTGCTGCAAAAGTTGGGGAAAACGCGGCCCCCGCCGCTTCATACACGGATTTGGCCAGAAGGTCAATCTGACGGTCAGTGGCATCCTTAAGGGAAGTGCCATCAGCCACCGACACAACGGTCCGGGCTGAGAGTCTAGACACTGGAGGGTCTACCTTTGGGGAGTGAGCCCACTCCTTGACCACCTCAGGTGGAAAGGGAAAACGGTCATCAGAACCACGCTTTGGGAAGCGTTTGTCAGGACAGGCCCTGGGTTTGGTCACAGCGGTCTGAAAACTGGAGTGGTTAAAGAACACACTCTTTACTCTCTTAGGCGAGGTAAACTGGTGCTTTTCTGCCAGAGAGGGTTGCTCCTCTGATACTGGAGGGTTGAGATCCAGTGCAGAATTAATGGAAGCAATCAAGTCACTAAGTTCTGAATCACCCTCGGAAAGATCAATGGGGCACATGGCGTTAGCCTCCGAGCCCCCTGTAAAGGCATCCTCCTCATCCTGCGAGTCCTCAACCCTTGAATCAGAGCCGCAGGATGAGGGGGGAGAGGAAACCATGCAGCGCCTCTTAGGACGATGGGGGTCTGTGCCCTGATGACGAATCCTCTGTGAGCTCCAGTGGACGGAGGTCAGAGGATAGGGATCCTAAAGGACCCTTAGCAAGAGCATTAGAGGCACCCTGTGAAGGGGGCTGATGCATATTCATCAAAGTCCTGGACAGAAGTCCCATGGACTCAGCAAATGACTGGGAGATAGACCTAGAGAAGGACTCTACCCAGGCCGGGGGTTCAGCCACAGGTGCAGAAGCAGCCTGAGAGACCACTGGGGGTGAGACTCCAGGCTGTGGCACCTCCAAGTTAGAGCAGACATCACCATGTGGATAGGTGCTTGGTTCAGGCAGCAGGAGCTTACATGCAGCGCATGCAGTATAAAGCTTTGGAGCCTTGCTCCTCGTGTGAGACATGCAGCTGGAGTGGGGAAAACAGCTTCTACAAGAGAATGAACCCCAGGGAGTATATTCAGAGGTCCACAACCAGAGACCAGATGGCTTACCAGACCGCCGGAAGCGGTGTTGTGTGCCCTCCAGATCCTGAAGCCCGGACCCCCAATGCACAGCACCTCAGCAGGATGCAGAGTGCAGGATGTCCCAGCGCAGAGTGAACCCAGTCAAAGAAAATGGCCGCCGAAGCGAAGAGAGGGGGCGGGACGGGGGCGTCCCTGTAGGAAAGCGGGATCTGGAGGGCCATAGAGGCCTGCAGGGGGGGGGGGGAGTCACACACAAGCAGTGGGGAGTGTCCCTCCCCTGTGCAGGACGGCCACCGGGAGGAGCCGTGCCTGTCCCTCTGCATGAATGACATGCGAGGGCAGGTAACAGAAACTAGGCCTCCGGCGAAGCCGGGGCCTAAATTTGAGCAGCAGAGGCCGACGCGCAGGCACCCTCGGCGCGGTTCTCGGGACGAAGCCAGAAGACCCGCCGGAAATGTCAAAACAAATACAGCAAACACACTTTCCCCACACAATAAAGGACAGGGACCCCCAACATATGAACGTCTCAGGTACTTAGCTACTGAGACGCAGGGTCAGGTCCCTGGGATGAGTGCTCCGATCCAGCAGGGTCCTCAAGGGGCTGTGGACGGAGACCGGTCTCCTGCCAGGCATGGAGACCGCGCTGGCTCCCACTTCAATCCAGAGCCCAGGAGGGATGGTGAAGGAGCACGGCATGTAAGGCTCCAGCCTTGGAAATCAACCTTACAACACCACCGACACAGTGGGGTGAGAAGGGATATGCCGGGAGTCCAGACGTGGACCCGCACCTCTCAATCTTTTTCCAAAAAAAAAGAAAAATCATATGAGAATCATGTGTGGATGTATGTCCTCCTGAACACAAAGCCATAAACTGGCTGTGACTGGCTCACCAGGGGGTGTATAGGCTCAGAGGGAGGAGCTACACTTTTAGGTGTAGTACTTTGTGTGTCCTCCGGAGGCAGAAGCTAAACACCCAAGGTCTGGGGTCTCCCAAAGGAACGATAAAGAAATAAGGATTTTTGGTACTCACTGTAAAATCTCTTTCCCATAGCCTTCATTGTGGGACACAAGAACCATGTCTTTACATACTGCCACCTGGAGGCCGACACTTAAGGCCCCGTCACATACAGAGATAAACCTTTGGCAGATCTGTGGTTGCAGTGAAATCATGGACATATTGCTCCATTTGTACACAGCCACAAACCTGGCACTGATTGTCCACAATTTCACTGCAACCACAGATCTGCTGCAGATTTATCTCTGTGTGTCACAAGGCCTTAAGAATATATCTTAGAAGAAAAAGCAGACTCCTGCTCACTTGGCAGCCGACACCTAGTTATTCAGTTAAAGGGAACCTGTCACCAGATTTGGGGCCTATAAGCTGCGGCCACCACCAGTGGTCTCTTATATACAGCATTCTAACATACTGTATATAAGAGCCCAGGCCGCTGTGTAGAACAGAAAAATCACTTTATAATACTCACCTAGAAGGTTCCTCCGATGCAGACTTGTCAGATGGGCTTCTCCGTTCTCCAATGCCGGTGCCTCTTCTTTTGGCCATCTTGGTCTTCCTTCTGCTGAAGCCTGGTGCATGACGTGTCCTACATCATCCACACAGGCCGGTATTGAGGTCCTGCGCAGACACACTACAATACTTTGATCTGCCCTGAGCAGGGCATATCAAAGTGCACCAGCGCAGGAGCTCAATGCCAGCGAGTGTGTATGACGTAGAACAAGTAATGCACCCAGGCTTCAGAAGAAGGAAGACCAAGATGGCCAAAAGAAGAGGCGCCGGCACTGGAGAATGGAGAGACCCATCTGACCCGTCTGCACCGCAGCGATCGTTAGGTGAGTATTATGCAGGCTGTGGAGTCGGTAAGCCAAACCTTCGACTCCGACTCCTCAAATTTCTCTTGCACCGACTCAGACTCCGACACAATCCCGTCACAACAACAAAGTTCCTGTTTACGTGGCTCGCTCCCACGATCCTCAGGCCTTCGCCGCGGACGCTCTGGTTCAGGACTGGTCCCAGTTTCGTCTGTCCTACGTGTTTCCCCCTCTAGCTCTCTTGCCCAGAGTCCTGCGCAAGATCAGAATGGAGGGTCGTCGAGTCATCCTCATTGCACCGGACTGGCCCAGGCGAGCTTGGTATCCGGACCTGCTCCAACTGTCCGTAGAGATGCCGTGGCATCTCCCGGACCGTCCGGACCTACTCTCGCAATCCGTTTTTCCGCCCGAATTCTGCGGCTCTCAAATTGACGGCGTGGCTCTTGAGTCCTGGATTTTGACGGCTTCTGGTATTCCTCCTGAAGTCATCTCCACTATGACTCGGGCCCGTAAGTCTTCCTCCGCTAAGATCTATCACAGGACTTGGAAAATTTTCCTGTCCTGGTGTCGCTCTACCGGCCATCCTCCTTGGCCATTCTCCTTGCCGACCCTTCTGTCTTTTCTACAATCCGGTCTGCAGCTAGGACTGTCCCTCAACTTTCTCAAGGGACAAGTTTCGGCTCTGTCAGTTCTGTTCCAGCGGCGTCTCGCTCGGCTGGCTCAGGTCC